>NW_017676932.1:0-36908 GCF_001879085.1 Nicotiana attenuata
AAGAAGCATAGTCCTAGCCATGTCTTCAAGAGTCCTGTTCTTTCTTTCAACTACTCCATTTTGTTGAGGAGTCCTAGGGGCAGAGAAGTTATGATCTATACTATTTTTATCATAGAATTCAGCAAACTTAGCATTTTCAAATTCAGTTCCATGATCAGACCTAATGGATGCAAGTTGATTTCCTAATTGTTTCTGAGTTTTTCTAACAAAGGCAGTAAACATGTCAAATGTTTCATCTTTAGATGTTAGAAATAGTACCCAGGTAAATCTAGAATAATCATCAACAAGTACCATTACATATTTCTTTCCACCTCTGCTCATGGTTCTCATTGGACCACAGAGATCCATATGGACCAGTTCCAATGACTTGGTTGTGCTTACCATTTTCTTGCTTTTGAAGGATGAACTTACCTGCTTCCCCCTTGCACAGGCCTCACAAACTTTGTCTTCCTTGAACTTGATGTTAGGTAACCCTATCACCAAGTCCTTAGAGACTAATTTGTTTAGCTGATTCAGACTGGCATGACCAAGTCTTTTGTGCCACAGGAGGGGATCATTATCCAGCACAGTTAGGCAGGTTAGTTCATTTTCATAGAGAGTAGACAAATCTACAATGTAAATATTGCTAACACTTTTTCCCTGCAAAACAATCCTGTCAGTGATAAGGTTAATCATAAAGCATTTTGTAGAGGTGAATGCTACAAGGTTACCTCTGTCACACCGTTGTGACACACTGATCAGGCTGTATTTCAAGCCATCTATCAAGTAGACATTCTCAATGGAGTGAGAGTCTGTCTTACCTACGTTTCCAACCCCAATAATCTCACCTTTCTTCCCATTTCTAAAGGAGACATTACCTCCCTTTAGGTCCTCAAGTGAAAGGAACGGGTTCTTGCTTCCAGTCATATGTTTTGAGCAGCCACTATCCATGTACCATATTTTGCTACTTCCCTTCACTTGGACCTGAAAAAAAATCAGGGGTTAGTCTTAGGAACCCAAACTAGTTTGGGTCCCTTTCTATAGGCAAAGGGATAAATCAGATTCCTTCTAGCCCAACCAGGCAGCCTATTTTTTTCTTGAACAAAAGCTTTGTTCTTTTGACTGGCCTTTTCTTTTGCATTACATTCATTTTTGTAATGGCCAGTCTTGCCACAGTTTGTGCAGATTTTGTTCTCAGGAAGAGTGAGGTACTTGCTTTTAGGATCCAACTTAGGTGCTTGAGTCCCATAGCCAAGTCCTCTTTTGTTGCTACTATGATGTTCTTGTAGCCAGGAGAGTGTATCAGAAGCCTTGTTCCATTTGCAAGTTTTGTCTAGTTCATGTTTTACTTTCCCTAGATCTTCTTTTATTACTCTTATCTGCTCATCCTTCCTGTACAGCTCATCCTTCATTTTTCCTAAGTTTTCTTCTAGGGTGAGATGTGTGTGATCAACTTTCTTCTTTCCTGTTCCTAATTTTAGTTTTAAGTACTCAGACCTAAGTTCTAGGACACTAGTGTCAAGTTCAAGAACCTGGTTCTTCAAGTCAGCATTTTTACTTTCACTCTCATTAGCCCTAGACTCTAGCTTTTAGGATCACACATTCCCTAGACAGTTCTTCCTTCACATTGTTAATTATTTCAGACTCATCAATGAAGTCTAGCACTAGCTCAGACAACCTTTCTTTAGACAGGAATTTAATCTTGTCTTTGAGATGAAGAATACTTACCTCTTGTTCATCATCTGATTCTCCGATGGCAATAAGTGCTTTTTCTTCTCCAGCTTCATCTTCTGAGTCCTCATCTGATGTTTCTCCCCTGGCAGCAACCATAGCCTTTGTTGATCCTTTATTTCTTTTTGGTTGAACCTGTTCCTTCTTCCTGTTCCTTCGTTCAGCCCTTTTCTTCTTCCACTCAATTTCCCATAGAGGACAATTCTTGATCATGTGATCAGTCTTACCACATTTGTAGCAACCCTCATTGGTCTGTTTCTGAGGAGCCCTTGGTTTGTTGAAGGTTGTACCTCTTGAAGAACCCTTTCCTCTCATCAGGTACTTTTTGAAATCTCTTGTGATCATAGCCATTTCTTCATCCTCCAGATCTGAACCTTCAACAATTCTAAGAGCCAGACTTCTTTCCTTCTTGGGTGCATCATTTTCATGGTTTGCCTTCTTAGTTCATAGGCAGTAAGGTTTCCAATTAGTTCATCCAGCTTAAGGGTAGCAATATTCTTTGATTCCTGAATTGTAGCACACAACCTCAACTGTTGCGACAGCTTCAAGTTAGCTTATAACTTGAACACTCTAAGTACCTAATACAATTGCTTCTATGTAAGTGGAAAGATACAACTTTAAAGCACCTACTACAATTGAACTAAAATAAAATAAAGACACAATGGAATTGGTTCTTCTATCTCGTTCAAGTAGCTTCAGGAGTGCACATTCAAATCTCATGTAAATTGCTTGCAAAATCGCCTTGCTCTTTTGCTCTCAATTTAGTTTAACTTCTGCGTATGTGCAATACTGTAAAAGAGAACAATCACTGTCTTTTAATAGGTTAGTAATCAGAGTTTGATTGGGACTCAATTGCTGATCTTTTATCGTAGTTGGGTCCTTGAAGATCTCAAACTCCAACACTATCTTTATCCGGATTGTGTTCTCTTCATATAAGGAGACATTCTCCCCTTATCCAATATGCAACCTTTTCGATCAGATCAGGAGATATTGCTGCTTGATCAGTAGGACTTATCTCCTTCACGTGCATCTCACATGTATAGGTTGATCATGACTGTGCTTCACACGATGGACCTGGTCCATGACTGAGTTCTTTTGTCATTCTTCAAAACTTTACCTGTTCTTGGGCCAACACAATCAAGGCCCGAATCAACAACAATGGCGACCACAAGGAACTCAAGGGAATTGGAATTCAAACAATCAAGGTAGTTGGAGCAATCAAAACAACCAAGGGAATTGGAACAATCAAGGCAATCAAGGAAATTGGAATGGTCAAAATAACCAAGGCAATTGGAGTGGCAATAATCAAGTCTATTGGGTAGGCAACAACCAAGGAGGGTGGAACAACAACAACAATGGGGGGTCGGGTTTTCAAAGGCCCCCGATGTTTCAACAACCGAGCAACCCGCCTCCTTATCCTTCTCAAGGTCCGAGCTCTTCCAACAATGAGATGGGACGAATTGAGAACATGTTGAAACAAATGATGGAGAAGAATGCCGACTCCGATGCTTAACTAGCCTCTTACAACACTTCAAATTTGCAATTTGGAAATTCAATTGGGCCAAATCTTGCAAGCTTTGAACACTCGTCCTAAGGGGCACTACCAAGTGATAC
Organism: Nicotiana attenuata; assembly: GCF_001879085.1. Lineage (NCBI taxonomy): Eukaryota > Viridiplantae > Streptophyta > Magnoliopsida > Solanales > Solanaceae > Nicotiana > Nicotiana attenuata. Next base: position 3,325 of record NW_017676932.1, read on the forward strand.
GATGGTGAACCCAAAAGGTGGGAACAACATGGGACTTGCCATGGCCGTGACTACAAGGAGTGGAAAAGATGGGGATGCAACGACCTCAAGTCAAAAGAAAATTGTGGATGATGAACAATTGGTACAAGAAGATGAGATGCCAAGCAATGAAGTGCAAGCAAATGATGAGGTGAGAATTGATATTGAAGACAATGTGGAGGAGACTCAAGAAGAAGTAAACCCGTCTAGGGAGCGCATTATTGACATACCAGAACCGGTAGTGCCAAAGGCTAAGGCACCAATTCCAAGGCCTCCTCCTCCATATCCTCAATGTACTATCAAACAAAATGGTGAGAACCAATTCAAAAAGTTTATTGACATGATGAAGAGTTTTTCTATTAATGTGCCATTGGTTGAGGCCTTGGAACAAATGCTGGGTTATGCGAAGTTCTTGAAAGACTTGGTGACAAAGAAGAGGTCGATGGATTGTGAGACTATAAAGATGACACATCAAGTGAGTACAATTATGCACTCAATGGCTCCTAAATTGGAATATCCGGGCGCTTTCACAATCCCATGTACAATTGGAAGTGTCGACTTTGCCAAAGCTTTATGCGATCTTGGGGCAAGTATCAACTTGACACCCCACTCGGTTTTCAAAACTTTGGGGATTGGGAAACCAAGGCCCACATCTATGAGGTTGTAAATGGTGGATCGTACAATAAAGAGACCTTTGGGTATTATTGATGATGTGTTGGTTCGTGTTGACAAGTTCATCCTCCCGACGGACTTTGTGATTCTTGATTGTGAGGTGGACTATAAGGTGCCTATTATCATAGGTAGACCTTTCCTTGCTACGGGGAAGGCCCTTGTTGATGTGGAAGCCGGTGAGCTCACCTTCCGGGTGGGTGATAAAAAGGTGGTATTCCATGTGTGCAAATCTCTGAGGAAACCGAATAGCAATGAAGTCTGTTCGTTTGTGGACTTGGTGACTGATATAATTATTGATGATGCTAGTGCCACAATGAATATTGAGGATACTTTGGAGACCGTGTTGCTCAACCTTGATGATGATGAGGAGAAAGATGAATATGTGGAATGTGTGAATGCATTACACGGAATGGGGTCGTACACTTATGAACCCGGAAAATTATCCTAGGATCTTGAAAACCAGAATACTCCTCCAACAAATCCCTCAATCGAGGAGCCTCCCACTTTGGAGTTAAAGCCATTGCCTCCACATCTCATGTATGAATTCCTTGGCTCTTGTTCTACTTTATCGGTTATTCTTTCCTTTTGTTTGACTAACGTACAGGTAGACTCCACATTGGCGGTGCTACACAAGAGAAAGAAAGCTATAGGACATTGGTGAATATTCGTGGCATAAACCCCACCTTTTTCATGCACAAGATTATTTTGGAGGAGGATGCCAAACCCTTCGTTGAACATCAAAGGAGGCTAAATGAAGCAATGCAAGAGGTGGTAAAAAAGGAGATCATAAAGTGGTTGGATGCCGGGGTTGTTTACCCCATTTTCGATAGTTCATGGACTTCTCCGGTACAATGTATCCCGAAAAAAGGGGGCATGACTATGGTTACCAATGAACGAGTTGATTCCTACAAGAACGGTGGCCGATTGGAGATTGTGTATGGACTATCGCAAGCTCAACAAAGTCACAAGGAAAGATAATTTCCTACTTCCCTTCCTTGATCAATGCTTGATAGGTTGGCCGGCTGGGCTTTCTATTATTTTCTCGATGGGTATTCCGGCTACAACCAAATTCTTATTGCTACGGAGGATCAATAAAAGACTACGTTCACTTGTACCTATGGTACTTTCACATTATGGCGGATGCCATTTGGGTTATGCAATGCACCGACGATTTTTCAACGGTGTATGATGGCTATCTTCACCGACATGGTGGAGGATTTTCTTGAGGTCTTCATGGATAACTTTTCCGTGTTCTGGAATTCTTTTGATGATTTCTTGAAAAATTTAGATAAGGTCTTGGCAAGATGTGAGGAGACGAACTTGGTATTGAATCGGGAGAAATGTCACTTCATGGTCGAGGAAGGCATTGTCCTTGGCCACAAAATTTCAAAGCATGGTATTGAGGTCGACAAGGCCAAAATTGAGGTGATTTCTAAACTCCCACCCCCTATGTCCATGAAGGGAGTGAGGAGCTTCTTGGGTCATGCGGGGTTCTATCGCCGATTCATCAAGGATTTTTCCAAAGTAGTGAACCCCTTGTGTAAGCTTTTGGAGAAGGATGCCAAGTTCTATTTCAACGAGGATTGCATGAAGGCATTCGAATTGCTTAAGTTCAAGTTGACTACTCCTATTATTACCGCACCGGATTGGAACTTGCCTTTCGAGCTCATGTGTGATGCAAGTGATGTGGCGGTCAGAGCAGTTTTGGGGCAGCGTATCAACAAGATCTTCCATTTGGTCTACTATGCTAGTAAGACCATGAATGATGCCCAAGTCAATTACACAGTGACTGAAAAAGAGCTATTTGCTATTATCTTTGCTATGGAGAAGTTCCCCTCGTACTTGATGGGTACAAAGGTGATTGTCCACACCGATCATGCCCGCTTCGGTACTTAATGAGCAAAAAGCATTCATAGGCAAGGTTAATGCAGTGGGTGCTTCTATTGCAAGAGTTTGATCTAGAAATTAAAGACAGCAAAGGCAGTGAAAACCAAGTGGCGGACCACTTATCTCGCTTCGAGGAGGAGGGGAGGCCACATGACGGCCTTGAGATCAATGACTCCTTCCCCGATGAGCAGCTTCTAGCCATTTCAATGACCGAAATGCCATGGTTTGCCGGCTTAGCAAATTATCTTGCGAGTGGAATTGTACCGAATGAGTTCTCTTCAAACCAAAGTGATGAAATTCAACTCAAGAAGGAGTATTTTTGGACAAGGACTAAAGCCAAGCAAAAAGTAGCAAAGTGCGGACCGCAGAATGTGAAGGAATTTTGACAGTGCTAATTTGCAATGTGCGGACCGCACAATAATTGTGTGGTCGCAAAAGAGGAAGATCAGAGAGTTCTAATTTGAAGCCCATCGAGAAGTGCGGACCGCACTATTATTGTGCGGCCGCAGAAGTCCAGAGTGAAGCTGCACTCAGAAATGCGCGGTCCGCAAAACCTGAAGAAGTGCAGCCGCAATTTAGAATTGTGCGGCCGCAGAAGTCCTTCCTATCAAGATCAGCTTCAAAGTGCGGACCGCACACAAAATTGTGGTACCGCAGAACCTCCGAAAGGGCAATTTTGTCCGAATTTTTTAGCTGTGTATAAATAGTCTTTTTTTTCAAAATTAGGTCATGTTTGAACTTCAGAAAGTAGAGAGCCGCTTTTATTTACTGGTTTAGGAAATTTTACAATAGCTTGTCTAATTTACATTGGATTTTCATCTCTTTAGCATCTAATATAAGTTTAATCTTCTTTTCTTCTTTAATTTCTTTATTTTTATCTATGAGTAGCTAAATTTCTAGCTAGGGTTGTGACCTAACCCTAGTGTGGGTACCTAATGGGTGTTTGATTTAGGGCTTGTTTAAGGTTGGGTGTGTGATATTTAGCCAAGTTCTTGCTTTAATTTAAGAATTGATGGTTACAAATGTTGATTCATGCTTAATTGACTTAGTCTCTACTTGAGAAAGAGAGATTGAGTCTAGGAAAACTTGGCTAACAAGAAATTGGGGTGAACTTAAGAAATTGATAGTCCTAATTAAAGGCTTGAATCTAGAGATAGTAAAACCCGACTTGAGCATCTATCAACTGTTTTATGAATAACCCATTTGGGCTTGAGAAAGCCAAATTGGGTAAAACCACTCTATTACCGAGAGGTATTGAGTGGTTAATTGTGCGTTGATTGCTATATTACGCCCCAACCAACGAAACTCGCTCTAAATCCCACAACCCATTAGGCAACCACCTAGGTGGAAGCCACAGCCCTAGATCTTTTACAACTTGAAAAACAACACCAAAAATATCATTCTCTAGTTTTATATTTGCAAGCAATAGCTTAATTTAGAAGTAGACAAAAACAACAAAGTATGTGGAAGTACATTTTCGACACATTATACGCTTAGTCCGAGAATATACCTAATCCCATCTACGCTCCATGTGGATTCGATCCCGACTCCTAGTTTGGTAATTATAATTGCATCGACCACTTCACAAACCCAATTTGAGGTGTGAACTTGGGCGACATCAATTTTCGACACAAAGGAAGAATGCATGCAACAGTATTTGAACAAGGTTTAAGCATTGCTGGCACTATTCAAAGACTGGTCAATCATCCACATCCCAAAGGAAGAAAATGTGGAAGCAGATGCATTGGCTAACTTGGGATCATCTACGGAGATGAAAGGGTCTGATTCCGGTACGCTCATTAAACTTTTACATTCAGTACTGGATGTGGATGGATACTGTGAGGTAAATGCGAACAACTTGGTCTAGGACTGTAGGAATGAATTCGTAGAATATCTCCGACATGATATATTACCCGAAGGCGTCCCAGGCACTACGGACCAAAGCCGCTCGCTACTACATCGTGGATGGGCAGTTATACAGGAGGTCGTTTCAAAGACCACTTGACCGGTGTTTAGGGGCCTCGGAAGCGTACTACGTGATGAGGGATGTCCACGAAAGAGTTTGTGGGAATCATTCTGGTGCAGACTCAGTGCTAAAGTTGATTGGGGCAGGTTACTACTTGCCCCAGATGGAACAAGACGCAAAGGCGTTCGTTCAAAGATGTGACAAATGTTAGTGCCATGCGCAGTTGTTGTATCAACCGGCAAAGCTTTTGCATTCGATGTTGTCCCCATGGTCATTCATGAAATAGGGGATGGATATAGTTGGTACTCTATCACCGGGTCCCTGAAAGGTAAGATATCTTTTGGTTTTAACTGATTACTTCACCAAATAGGTTGAAGCAGGTCATTAGCAAAAGATCGGTGAACGCAGAGTGTTCGAATTCATATGGGACCACATAATCTAGCGATTTGGAATACCAAAGAAAAATGCTTGTGATAACATGCCGCAATTCATAGGTTCAAAAGTCATAAATCTTTTGGAAGGATTGAAAATAAAGAGAATTACATCTTCACCTTACAATCCAAGTGCTAACAGACAGGCAGAATCAACCAACAAGGTAATTATTCAGAACCTTAAAAAGAAGTTAGAAGATGCTAAGGGTATATGGCTCGATGAGCTACCGGTGTGCTATGGGCATATCAGACAATGGCAAAGTCGAGCATGGAGAAACACTTGTCTCTCTCATGTATGGCACGAAGCTCTAATACCGGTAGAAGTGGGGGAGCCGACTTTAAGGTTTTCCCAAACAAATGAAGACGCAAACAATGAAGTGTTGCTGGTGAGAATGGACTTGCTCGGCGAACATAGTGACTTGGAGTACGTGAGGATGATGACCCAAAAGCAAATGATGGAAAGATATTATAATCATAGGGCCAATCTCCGTTACTTCAAGGTAGGAGACTTGGTTTTGAAAAAAGTGACTCAGAGAACTCGGAAGTCAATGTCGGGAAGCTGGGAACAACATGGGAAGACCCTTACCGGGTTTCAGCTATCACCAGTAAAGGGTCATACGAGTTGGAAAATCAAGATGGAGTCAAATTACCTAGCAATTGGAACATAACTCACATCAAAAGGTATTATTGCTAATAAAGCCTACCAAGACTAAAAGTATGTGCTGCACTCTTTTTTCCTTCGACCAGTTTTTATCCCAATCGGGGTTTTCTGGCTAGATTTTTAACGAGGCATCGATGTAAAGCATACTACGAAGGTAGCGTCATTGGCAACGGAAATACCTTTAAATAGCAAGCATTACAACTTTCGCATCAACGGTGAACAACTATATGGATGGTTAAATAATCTTTGACTCAATGACAAGCCTTCTCTACGTTAATAAAAAAGGTTATTTAACCATTCACAAGTTGTTTCCACATGTGAAGCCGTATTTGGGTACAAGAATTCCTGTGTTCGAATTCGCATGCTCCGCATTCAAACACCGGGGGAGAATAGTATAAGATACGGCACCAAGAACTCCACGAAAATCGATGACTGCTAGAACCGGGAAAAATAATGTCTCATCAGGGCCGGGGACTGCAAGATCAGCCCCTAAGTTGTGCAAGTTGGCCACATATAGTGGCAAATTTATTTATTTAAGCAAATGGTTGCCCATCATCAGGGCCGGGGACTACATGATCAGCCCCGTAGAAATAAACAAGTTGGACAAATGTATTGACAACTTTATTTATTTAAGCAAACAAATGCCTATGTACTTTTAAAGATAGAAGAAATAAAATAAAGTCCTTTTATTTTTATCTTATTTCTTGTCCAAATGATGAGTTAATTTTATCGTTTGAAAGTTAACTAAAACTTCAAATGCTTGTACTGAAATGAACAGGAGATGTCCTCTTCAAGAGCACCGTAAAAATAAGGGCACTGTCTTATGAAATCCTCATAGTAAAGGGTAGATTCCGGAAGAATTTATGCCCGGAATCAAAAGCTATCAAATGAAAATACACCTGAAGCTTTAATCAACTAAACATAAAAGGAATATTTTTAAACAACACTTAAGCAAAAAAATTCTTCATTTATCACGTGCCAAACTCGGTGAAAGGTTTGGCATAATTACAAAATACAAAAAAAAGGAAGAAAAAAAGAGAAAAGAAGTTATACTTCATTGCCTCTAGAACCCGAAGAAAGAGAAGGATCTACATTCCTCTGGTAGAGGAAGGAGGATTCACTCCTTCGGTTCCCAAATACTCAAAAACCAATACTCGAGGAGCCAGTTGCAGCGGGCCGAGCAGGAAGATTTTCACGAGCAAATAACTCCAGTTCCCGGGCCTGGGCAATATAATCGTCTATGTTGGCGATACCCTCTTTGGCCTCCTCCAAGGTATTCCTCTTCATATGATATATGGCATATGTCTTTTCAAAGACAAGGGAGGCGCATAACAAGCTGGTTCCTCTAAGCCAAAAGTTGATCCCGCTCGAAAGCAAGCTCTTGTGTAACAAGGATCAATCTTTGCAGGCTCTCAAAAACAAGGAGGTTGGCTTGGAAATAAGATATTCGAATTAAATCTACCCTTGCAGTGTATACATATCAAAAAAGAGATAGAGAGAAACTAGTAGGGTACTTGTGTTGCACTATGCATGCCGTTGTTTATCAGGCATTCCCTAGAAAGGAAGCCCATTTTCTTCCAATCTCTCTTCTAAGCCAGTGGTTTCAGATAATTTACAAGCTCCATCGGCTTGGATAAAAGATGACACTCTTTTGAAACCGAAAGAGTTGAACTTCTCCTCCCTCGAGGATCTGGGGAAGGGGTTGAATAATCCTGCCCCCAAGTTCTCGTGCTTGGGAGACCGAGGAGGAGAAGCATCCTTTTCTTGATCAGCCGATACAGTGGAGGAGAGGTAGTTACTGGTGGAGAAGGAGCAACTAGTGTCGGTGGGCGTGAAGCCATTAGTGTGGAAGGAGAAGAAGCAATTGTGGCAGAAGGAGTGTCTTTTGTTATTTTCTCAGTGGTTGGTGGCAGGAGAGGTCCAGGGTCCGAACTCCTTGGACCAGAGACAACAATGAGGGCGGAGAAGAGAGAATCAGCATTCTCGACCAAGCCCATCTCACCCAAAAGGGCCTCGACTTCATCTGATGTTGGGTTTTGAAGCTCCCCCGATTGATCTGATGAAGATATTTTTCTTCTTTGATAGGAAACCTCTTCATCAGTGGTTTCCCCCACATCCACGATTACCACTATGGCCGGCTAGGATGGCATTTTCTTTACTCTCTTCTCCTGAGTCCCAGCCGAGGAGGAACGTTTTTCTTTGATTTTTTGTCCTTGGGCTGGGGACTCCGAGAGGAGGCACCCTCACCGGAAGCAGATCCACGAGCTCTGCTTCGAGCAAATCATTTTGCAGCACCCTTCTAGCCTCCTCGGGGTCATCTAAGGCGTCGACCTCAAGGCAGGTGACAAAGCCCCTCGAAAGCCCTGTAAGATAAAATCGGAGTCAGCAACTTATTCATGAGATTTCTTGTTCTCGAACATAAAAGAAAGAAGGATTTTTACGTACCATGGTGCTTGGATTTCCACCCATATTTGGGTGACATCTCCTTCCACCGTCGGGATTCTAGAGTTGTAATTTCCAGAATTTTCTGAACCCATTGGTCTAGGCCTTGGCTCCTTGGAGGTTCCCGGCGAGTACCTGAAACAAAGAAAATGGAAAATTAACAAAATCAAAGATGATCTTTTCACGGGAAAAGGAAGCGATTGACTGAAAACTTACGAAAGTAATTCCACGACTCAGGAAAAGTTAGAGTTGCGGTCAGGATGATGTCCCTGGCAGCAATGACGACGAACTGTTCCATCCATCCACAATCGTTATCGTCGTCTACGCTGGTAGCCAGAGCGTGATGACCATGTTTACTAAAGTTTATTACTCCCCCACGGAAAATTCTTGGAGAGTAATGGTTCATTATGTGTGCAAGGGTTAGGGGTACCCTGGTCTCCGAGCACAGTTGGCATTTCGGTATACCGAAATATCGAAATATTTAAGTCCAAGCCCACCTCTATTTCTGCTTTCCATCCCAATAAGTCTAAGCCCAACACCCCAACCACCTTAATTACCTATTCCTTTATGCCTAGCGGCCTCCCTTAGGCTTAGAGACTTACGATAGTGGCTTCTTCTGCTTACCCCCTTTTCCTTTTCTATTTTCTATGTTTTCCTTTGAGCCAAATCAGCTCTTGATGAAATCAAAGCAAAAAGGAAAATACATATATGTGCACAAAGAGGTTGAATTCTCAGCAGAAGAGACGTTAAGAATATTCTTGGGAGATTTGAAAGACTTTGGTATGATACCGAAACCGTACCGAACTAAATAAGAAAATACCGAACCGTACCGAAATACATTGGTACGGTATTTGATTTTCACAATTGATATATCGAATACCGAAGTACCGAACCGTAGTTATTAGATACCGTGCCGAAGTACTGAACGCTCAAACCTAGCGTCTACGATAAATTACTGGGCAGCTTTGGAACATATTTTATGTTACTTGAAAGAAGCTCCTGGACTTGGCATATTGTATAGCAACCACAGCCATACTCGTGTTGAGTGTTTTGCAGTTGTTGATTGGGCCGGATCCAAATTGATATCAGATCTACTACAGGCTATTGTGTCTTTGTTGAAGGGAACCTGGTATCGTGGAGGATTAAGAAACAAAGTGTTGTATCTCGATCTAGTGCAGAATCCGAGTATGGAGCTATGTCACAGTCTACGTGTGAGATTATGTGAATACATCATCTTTTAACTAAAATTGGGTTGAAGCATTATACACCGGCAAAACCCTAGTTGATAAACAAGTTGCTCTTCATATTGCCTCAAATCCAGAGTATCATGAAAGAACTAAACATATTCATGTTTACTGTCATTTTTATTCGTGAGAAAATTCAGGAAAACTTGATTTCCACTGGCTAAGTGAAGTCATGAGAGCAATTAGCTGATTTGTTCACAAAGGCGTTGCATGGAACTCGAGTTGATTACCTTTGTAACAAGCTGGGCATGCTTAGTATCTATGCTCAAGCTTGAGGGGGAGTATTACAGAATAATTAGTGAGATGTAAATAGATTACTTTCCATAGATAGGTGACTTAATTATAGGAGCTGATCCTTAGGATATTTTCCTTTATTTTGTTTGATTTTGTTTCCTTTGATAGAGTCTAGTGTAAATGTATAAATCTCTTGTATTCATGAATAGAAATACAACAAGTTATTCTCTATGATTGCACTCCTATTGCCACTATATTTATTGCCATGTTCGTATGATATTTGTTTGCGTGTCCCGGATAGATTGACAGAATAATTGGTTCTTTATATGGTTTTTGACAATCTTTATTTCATATGCTAATTTTTGTGATTGAGTCAGGTCGAAGATCTACTTTCTTGACATGATATTAGATCAGACTATTCCTATTTTTGGTTTACTAATATTGAGTTCCCATGTTATTTTATCTACGCACTAGATATCCGGTCCTGGACTCTTTGGGATTGAGTTACGTCCGATATTTATTTTTCTTGACAATATTGACAATACTCCAATCAATGTTTTGTGGCCTTACCAAATTGGTAGCAACACATTTCACTTAGAAGCATCACCCCCACTGAGTGACATTCTTGAATAAGCCATTTTATTTAAGCCTTGAGATTGAATTTCTTAACTTCACTTTCTTAAATAAGCTAATGTCAAGTTTTTCCCCAATACAGTATAAAGGATATTAGTAACTCTTTTATTTCTTGTAAAGGAGTGGAACACTTCAATTTTTACTTAAACCCTTTTGTCCAAGCACAAAGAACTTGTAGGTCACATATAGAGGTAACAACTTAGGTATATCTCATAGGAATCCCTTTTCTTGGAAACTCTTAATGCAATCATCAAACATTCGAGTGAGAGTCTTTAGAGGAGGGAGACCCAATTCAGTTATCTTGCTGGTGTCCATGCTATGTGGCATGTCTTCTCCTTCTTGGCTGCTACACCTAAAAAGGGAAAAACAAAGGAGAGTTTAAGTTCTATTCATTGACGGTATAAAAATTATTTACATAATCAGGTCATTTATTAAGTAAAAATAGGTAAATTTCTTGATAAACATTAATTAGTATTTGATAAAAGTAGTAACCAACCTGCTATCACAAGTAAAAATTCACTGATCGTTACACTGTCAGTATATATAAACTAAATCCAAAAAGAAAGGGGTTTGAAACTTCAGTTGATCTGCTTACTTGTTCTCAAAAGGATAAGATGGATACTTGGTCCTTAACATGTCAATGATCTGCGACATGTGTTGCACTGAGTTTGAACATATGTATCTACCTGAAGCTTTTTGTTCCTCCATTACTAAAATATGAGCTGCCACTACATCCTCAATATGAACAAACCCTAACCTTTTGTTGGGATACTCTCCAAGCACACCTATATATAGTCAGAGGGAACAAAAAATACAAACAAGAAAATTGTTATGCCTTTCATAAAGCACCAACTTGAAAAGGAAACAAGGTAAAACTAAAATGAAGTGAAATGAAATTGTATCAAAAAACTTATAATCTCTTGGAATTAATGCAGATCTAGGCGGAAAATAAAATGAAAGAATAAGATTTGTATAGACTATATCTTTTTTCTTTTCACCATGGGCAATATTATTAAGTTGGGAATATTTTTAGTCGTGTTAGTACGATTATGTTAGATCCTATGTCTTTTAGGAGTCTTTGGTCGGCATATTTATATGTCAACAGAAAATATAGTGAACTTCTAGTATTTTTTATTAGTACATTTAATTTAGGTCCCATATTTTCTAAGAGTCTTTTAGTCGTTATATGCTAGTGGAAAATATATTGAATTTCTAGTACGTTTTATTTTCATTTCGTATAATAATGCTATGTAAATGAAAACCATATAGTCGACCTCAATTGTCAAAAGGTACAACCTTTAACAATAGCCAATATGATAAGCAATGTACTTGTGGGCTGAGGAGCAAGCAAAGGACCCACAACGAAGGATGGATTTACCACCACCAAATCGATACCACATTCCTTGGCTACTCTCCACGCTTCTTTTTCTGCTACAGTCTTAGCATAAGGATACCATAGCTGCAGTCAAATAAAACAAAGTTAAATCATGTTTCTATATCCTATGTAGCTAGTAAAAAAATTTGAAGTCCATACATACATTGTATCTTTGGCAATATTGAAGGTCACTCCAGTGGGATTCATTGAGAGGGGAAACTTGTTGGGCATCATCTCTGTATCTGATTGCAGAGCAAGATGATGTCAACACAAGCCTCTTTAAGTTGGTTGCTTTTTTGCAAGAGTTGAGGACATTTAAGGTACCCTTTACGCTTGGGTCAATCAGTGTTTTCTGCACCAGTTGGTTAAGTTGATAGGTTAATGTTTGAGGACAGTACTCTCACTACTCAAGAAAATGAACAATATAAGAGGTGTGGTGTGTATGTGTTAGAAAATTGATAAGAAAATAGACCTTGGGCCAATTCGAGCGGCTCTTGTGGTGAATGGTGATAGTTGTCCAACATCATATAAGGAGACAACTGTTCATTCTTTCGACTAATGTGAGATAACTTAATAACCCCAGAACTCAAAAGGCTGATAAAATTTTTGAACATTATAGGTTCGAGTGTTGGAATAAAATATGTATACTTATTTAGTAAATTTCTTAACACGTGCGCAAAGTTCTAGCCAAAGCTATTAGGTTTCGATAAACTCACAAGTTACCCCTGGATTGTGTATAATATAATATGGGGGGTCCAAAAATGAGTAAAACAAGAATACGGTTAGGGCTGGATCTGGTACTGTGATAAGAAAACGAATACCGTACGTGTCTAACTCAACCCGAAAAGTCAGGAGGATTGTTCCAAAATCCCAATCTTTTAATTGACTGATGCGGAACAATCCATCAAATAAAAATAGGAGGAAGAAGAAGAAGAAGGTGAAGGTAAAACTTGCCTCAACATTATCATCGTAAGGGACTGATACAGGTGAAGCAGTATGAAAGACTCCGTCAACTCCCTGAATAGCATCGTCAAAGCTACCTTCAACTAGAAGATCAGCTTTCATAATCTTGAGCCTCTCTTTAGCACCATCTAGCTCCCATAAGAACCCCACTTTCTCTACATTATCTGCTAATTACAAAATCAATAAATATTCATATTTGGAAGGAGGAAACTAAGAAACGATTTTTACAAACCTGGATCACGAACAGTGGTTCTTACAATGTGTCCTTTTTGTAGTAGGGCCTTAATAAGGTAAGCCGCAATGAAACCTGTACCCCCTGTTACACAGTATTCTCCCATTTCTTGTTTCTTCTCCACTTTACAGACCTAGGCCATGCTATTTATCTATGCAGCTAAATGCGAAAACAGGTTGGTAGCTTTTTGGTACAACTTGAAAATTTTGTGGGAAGAATAAATTAAAGCGCATTTGAAGGAATGCTAACTACAACTTTTAGTTCACACGATTTTGATCTTACCTTTTCTTTTAATTTCAACATTTGCGCAACTAAAAGAATACTTTGACAATCAAATTTGTAACCTTCTTCTCTTCTAACTTCAGTACAATTATTGTCGAACCATAGTTTATTGTCCCAGCCAAGCGAGTTTCCCTTCACTGCCACCAAACCAAAAATAACCTACTCGCTCGAAATTTTAAATATTTATTTGTACTCGATGTTTATATCAAATCAAACAATTTAACTTTGTCAGTTTGTGAAGGATTTAGGAGAAATCATTGTGGGAATTTTCTTTCTGTATCATTCTATATGTCATCTGTACAGTGTGTGCTCTTTATATACAAGTAAAATTGCCTGACAAGGCATCTTTCTACGCTAACAAACTCTAACAGAATTGTGAAATAAATAATTGCAAAAGGAAAATATTTACATGGTAAAATCCCTAATCTACCATTAATTTTGTTTCTAGAATTTCACAGCTGTGCAGCTTATGAGACACATGATGGAGGACACACGTCTTAATCATAGCAATCTTTGAGAACCTTAGATGTTCTTTATCTCAACTAGATCACGTCTCTTTCTCCTTCTGTAATCGGAGACTCGTCGGAAATGGTAGAATGAGGATTTTGTCCGGCAACACCCCCCTTCAAGCTGGACACCGGTGATCGGACTCCAAGCTTGCCCAGAAAAGATCTATGCAAAGGACCAGCTAGTGCTTTTGTAAAAAGATCGGCTATTTGAGAAGAAGAAGGAACAAAAGACAAAGAGATCAACCCATCCAGAAGTTTTTCACGAACGAAGTGACAATCAAGCTCTATATGCTTGGTCCGTTTATGAAAGACGGGATTTTTTGCTATGTGGATGGCGGCTTGGTTATCGCAATGAAGAGGAACCGGCAAAGAGGGCACAACAGATAGGTCGTGCAACAATCGGACCACCCAAGTTATTTCAGCAGCTAATCGGCGCATTGAACGGTATTCAGCTTCTGCGGAAGAAAGAGCGACTACCTGTTGCTTCTTAGATTTCCATGAAATGGGGAAACCACCAAGACTTAAGAAAAACCAACTCACTGAACGGCGTGTATTAGAGCAAGAAGCCCAGTCGGCATCGCAGAAAGCTAAGAGTTCAAATGAAGGTTCAGAAGACATGAACAAACCAAGACCTGGATCCTTGGAAATGTAACACAAAACATGCAATGCTGCTTGGTAATGTCCAGTATAGGGAGATTGCATATGCTGACTGAGAGTTTGCACAGTAAAAGAAAGGTCTGGACGTGTGCTAGTTAAAAAATTCAGCTTGCCCAAAAGATGTCGGTAAACAGTCGGATCAGGGAGAGGTTCACCACAACTGGAAGAAAGCTTAATGGCAGGATCCAATGGAGAAGAAGCTGGTCGAACATCCAAGCAATCAAAATATGTAAGTAACTCTAAAGCAAACTTTCTTTGTGTGACAATTAAACCTCCTAATTCCCTGATCAATTCTAAACCCAAGAAATAATGTGCCAACCCCAAATCCTTTATTTTAAATTCCATGTCAAGAAAATGTTTGATCTCATTGATTTCTGCTTGATTATTACCAGTGATCAAGACATCATCCACGTAAACCGCAAGAATGGTTATCAAATCCCCAGATACTTTGAAGAAAAGGGAGTAGTCATTAAGGGAGGAAGTGAAACCTCTGGTTCCCAAAGCAGAAGACAAACGTGCATACCACTGACGAGAAGCCTGTTTGAGGCCGTACAGTGATTTTCTAAGTCGACAAACATGAGCAGGAGATGGAGGAGATAGTCCAGGTGGGAACCTCATATATACTTCTTCATCTAATTCACCATGGAGGAAGGCGTTATTGACGTCAAGTTGAAACAAATCCCAATTTCTTTTCACAGCAATAGACAGAATGCAGCGGATTGTTGTCATTTTCACAACTGGAGAGAAGGTATCAGTATAGTCAATTCCTTCCCTTTGTGTGTCCCCTCGAATTACCAATCTCGCTTTCAGTCGCTCCAAAGTCCCATCAGATTTCAGCTTAACTTTGTAAACTCACTTGCAGGGCAATGCCTTCTTCCCTTCAGGCAGTTCGACAACATCCCAAGTATGATTAGACGCCAATGCCTCAAACTCCTTTACCATGGCATCTTGCCATCCAGGATGAGCAGCTGCTTGGTGATATGTTTGAGGTTCATTAATATGACATATAGAAGAAATAAGCCCCTGGTTCTCTTTAGTCAAGGCAGAGAAACAAAAAGAATGGAATGGAAGGAAATGAGGATTAGGAGAAATAGAAGAAGCATTATTGCAGAGATAATCTGAGAGATACTTAGGGTCATTGTGAACTCTTGTGTATTTGCGCAGCTCAGGTCCATGTGATGAGGATAACACTGGTTCTGAAGAGTCTTGTGTACCTGCAGGTGGAGAAGGGTATAAAACAATTGGTGATGTAGGAGTATGTGGCCCAGTAGGAGAGGAAGAAACGCCATTAGGAGAAGTAGGACTAATAAGGGAATGAGGACTAGTGGTTGAATGTGTAGTGAATGGGGACTGAACCTTTGAAGTAGGAATAGTATTATGTGAGGGAAGAACAGATTCGGGAAAAGAATCAAGAAACAACCTAGTCATTGGTGCAGGGAAAGAAAATGGAAAAATAGTTTCGACAAACTTGACATCCCTGGAAACAAAAATATTGTTTGTTTGTAAATTGAGAATCTTATATCCTTTTTTACCAAAAGAATACCCTAAAAACACTCCTGGAATTGCTCTAGGTGCTAGTTTATCCCTACCATGGGAAAGAGTAGAAGCAAAGCATAAGCATCCAAAAACCTTTAAAGAAGAGTAGGCAGGAGAAGAACCAAAAAGGATTTCATAGGGACTTTTGTGATGTAGCACTCGAGAAGGAAATCTATTAATAAGAAAGGTAGCAGTCAGTAAGCATAAACCTACTCAGATAGCACTTCAGGTTACTTTCGAGGCACCCCCAGCCCAGCAGGGCCAGCAGCAGACTCAGATATAGAGAGGTGGATCATCTCAGACAGGGTCACCCCAAAATTTCTTAGGTACATTAGATTGAAAGAGAAGGACCCTACAAGTTTCCAAAAGATACCTGTGTTTGCGCTCAACTACCCCATTTTGCTATGGGGTAGAGACACAACTGGTTTGGTGTAGTATTCCTTGAGAATAGAAGAAATCTTTAGGTATAAGTCCTGTCCCCAGCTCATAGGCATTATCAGACCTAATCACCTTAACTTTAGTAGAGAACTGTCTTTGAACAAGGGCAAGAAAGTGTTTTAATGTGGTAAAAGCATTAGACTTAGTGGAAAGAAGATAAGTCCAGGTGCTCCTAGAAAAGTCATCAACAATTGTAAGGAAATATCTCTCACCTTTATAAGTAGAAGTTTTATAAGTCCCCCAGGTGTCAATATGTATTAGATCAAAACAGTGGTTTGAGCTGATTTTACTAGGATAAAAAGGCAGTTTCGACTGTCTTGCCATAGGGCAAATTGTGCAAGGGCAGTCTTCTTTATCTGAAAAAGTAATAGGAATGTCTTTAATATGCTTCATAGCTGTAAAAGGTAAGTGTCCCAANCAGGTCCATGTGATGAGGATAACACTGGTTTTGAAGAGTCTTGTGTACCTGCAGGTGGAGAAGGGTATAAAACAATTGGTGATGTAGGAGTATGTGGCCCAGTAGGAGAGGAAGCAACGCCATTAGGAGAAGTGGGACTAATAAGGGAATGAGGACTAGTGGTTGAATATGTAGTGAATGGGGACTGAACCTTTGAAGTAGGAATAGTATTATGTGAGGGAAGAACAGATTCGGGAAAAGAATCAGGAAACAACCTAGTCATTGGTGCAGGGAAAGAAAATGGAAAAATAGTTTCGACAAACTTGACATCCCTGGAAACAAAAATATTGTTTGTTTGTAAATTGAGAATCTTATATCCTTTTTTACCAAAAGGATACCCTAAAAAAACTCCTGGAATTGCTCTAGGTGCTAGTTTATCCCTACCATGGGAAAGAGTAGAAGCAAAGCATAAGCATCCAAAAACCTTTAAAGAAGAGTAGGCAGGAGAAGAACCAAAAAGGATTTCATAGGGAGTTTTGTGATGTAGCACTCGAGAAGGAAATCTATTAATAAGAAAGGTAGCAGTCAGCAAGCATTCACCCCAAAATTTCTTAGGTACATTAGATTGAAAGAGAAGGGCCCTACAAGTTTCCATAAGATGCCTGTGTTTGCGCTCAACTACCCCATTTGGCTGTGGGGTAGAGACACAACTGGTTTGGTGTAGTATTCCTTGAGAATAGAAGAAATCTTTAGGTATAAGTCCTGTCCCCAGCTCATAGGCATTATCAGACCTAATCACCTTAACTTTAGTAGAGAACTGTCTTTCAACAAGGGCAAGAAAGTGTTTTAATGTGGTAAAAGCATTAGACTTAGTGGCAAGAAAATAAGTCCAGGTGCTCCTAGAAAAGTCATCAACAATTGTAAGGAGATATCTCTCACCTTTATAAGTAGGAGTTTTATAAGGCCCCCAGGTGTCAATATGTATTAGATCAAAACAGTGGTTTGAGGTGATTTTACTAGGATAAAAAGGCAGTTTCGACTGTCTTGCCATAGGGCAAATTGTGCAAGGGCAGTCTTCTTTATCTGAAAAAGTAATAGGAATGTCTTTAATATGCTTCATAGCTGTAAAAGGTAAGTGTCCCAATCTTGAATGCCATAGTTTATCCACAATAGAAACATGGGAAATAGAAACAATTTTATTCATAATGTCATTTGATTTTCCTTGATAAACAGGATGGACAGATCCTGGATACAAAGATTTTGGACAAACTGACTCATACTTACAAAAAGACACTGGACTACAAGACTTGGACGCGACATTAGAAAGAGAAGAGACTGGTGCATGAGGCTTGATCGATCGAGATTACAACTGGTGAGTGTTATCCTTCAGCACATAGAGCCCTGATGCAGCTTTACCAAAAATCTGATCCCTCTTCTTTGAAGGGACCTGTATAGCACAACCAAACTTGTTAAAAAGAAGATCACAATTAAATTGGTAGCACAATTGGTAGACTGATAACAAATTGCGCCTGAAAGAAGGAACAAATAACACATGGTGTAGTTCAAATTCAGGAGTTATGAATAGACTTCCTATATAATGTACTTTTACTTTAGAGGAATTGGGGAGGCTGACCAAAATTGGTGGTGACAGAATTGTTATATTGTGTAACAGGTGTTTTTGATATGTCATATGTTGAGATGCTCCTGAATCTATGATCCAAGGAATGGGAGTGAGCGGAGAAAACAAAGAGGTAAAGAAGTGACAAGCAAAGTGTATACCAGCTAGATTAGCATTCGGTGAGGCAGCAGGGTTTGAAGTGGATCCTCCATTCTGCACATATTGAAACATACTAATCAACTTCTCGACCTCCTCTTTAGAAAATCCATGAGACTGAACAAGAGAGGAAACAACATTTCCTGAAATTCCTGTGATGAGTTCAGGTGTACAACTGGCTGAATTTGCATTAGGAGTAGCATATGCACCCTGTTTCTGCTTGTTAAACTTAAAATGTGGTGGGTATCCTATTAATTTATAGCAACCTTCCTTGACATGCCCAGATTTTTTGCAGTATTTGCAGAAGAGATCACTCCTTTTTCTATCAGCACCTGAGTTTGGAACACCAACTTTGGCTCCTCCATGATGTTTCTGAGGAGCCCATTTTGCCCAGAAACCATAAAAGCAGAAGACTCAACAGAAAAGGAAGTACCAGACTGAATTTCTCTTTGTGACTCATCATGTAATACAATGGAATAGGCTTGAGCAGTAGAAGGTAAGGGTTTCATCATTAGAATGTTACCTCTCACTCTATTGTAGGCTTCATTCAGTCCCATCAGAAATTGAATCAATTTTTGGTCTTCATTCACCTTATGGTTGTGAGTTTTAGCACCACACTTACAATCACAGCTACAAATCATAAAAGTATTAAGCACCTTCATTTGATTCCAAATCCTTTTGAGCTTGTTAAAATAGCTGGCAACATCAGAAGTTCCCTGACTGATTGTATTTAACTCTCTCTACAGCTGAAATAATTTTGTGCCATCGGCTTGTCCATACCTTTGCTCCAGCTCTTGCCAGAGTTCCTCAGCACTTTGAGAGTAGATGACACTTTCTGCAATTTCCTTGCTAACAGAGTTGAGCAACCAAGAAAGTACCATGTCGTTGCATCTCTTCCATTGAGTGAGTAGAGCAGACTGAGAAGAGGGTGGAGGACAGGCTCCAGTGATGAAACCGAGCTTGTTTTTGGTTGACAAAGCAATCAAGACGCCCCTCTTCCAATTCCCATAACTTGTGCCATCGAAAATGGTGTTGATCAAGTTCATCCCTGGGCTATCAGATAGGGTAAGAAAGTAAGGATGAGATATATCAATCTGTTGAGCAATGGTAGGAGCTGAAGAACCAGTGCTATCATCCTTAGAAACAGCTGAAGGTGTAACTGGAGTTTCGTCTCCCATTGTTCAGATGTAGATAGTGAGGCAAAGAAGAAGAAGAAAAGGACAAGAAGAAGAAAAGAGAAAAAAATATATTGGATCTCAGAATTGCTCTGATACCATGAAGGATTTAGGAGAAATCATTGTGGGAATTTTTTTTCTGTATCATTCTATATGTCATATGTACAGTGTGTGCTCTTTATATACAAGTAAAATTGTCTGACAAGGCATCTTTCTACGCTAACAAACTCTAACAGAATTATAAAATAAATAATTGCAAAAGAAAAATATTTACATGGTAAAATCCCTAATCTACCCTTAATGTTGTTTCTAGAATTCCACAGCTGTGCAGCTTATGAGACACATGATGGAGGACACACGTCTTAATCATAGCAATCTTTGAGAACCTTAGATGTTCTTTCTCTCAACTAGGTCACTTCTCCTTCTCCTTCTGTAATCGGAGACTCGTCGAAAATGGTAGAATGAGGATTTTGTCCGGCAACAGTTTGATAACACATGCAGCGGATGCGAATAAGTTTTCGCCCTCAAATACAAGTGTGACCTCATGTTAAAAATATGTACTCGAAAATATATTCAAATAAATAGTAGCAACGTAAAAACAGAAACAGAAAATTAATCCAAACCCACTGAATTCACAGTATTTTCTTAACAACTTAATCTCCTCCTAGTACCCATGGTTTAGGATTATTTCCTACAGGATAGAACGAATTGCCCTCACTGGTGTAGCGGTACTCCAAACCCCAGTAACCAAAAAGCTGAGTATACCGAAGATTTGCAACTCTTCATTTTAAGGCGGGAACTCAAAATGGTTGTTTTTGCAAATCGCGAGATTTAAATTAAAAGGGGAAAATTAAAACAGAGGAAATATTAAAATACCATTACAGAAAAGGCTAATTTGGATTAAATAATATTTCCTTAATCTTAGTATTAACAAATAAATTTGGTCCAAAAAACCACTCAATCAATCAAATCCGAAGCCGAAGCCGAGCGAACGACGACGACGGCGCGAGGCTTGCCTTCTTCTCTACTCTTTAAGAGCTAGAAGAAGTACAATTGTATATATATACCCATCAAAACTCTTTTCCTCCTCTAATATGGGATAATGTCCCTTTCTCAAAGTGGGAAATTCAAAATTTTCATTTTTTTCCTCCATTTCCTATTCACTCTATTTTAAGCTATAACAAGTTTAAACCCAACAATTCCCAACATGAATGGAGAATGGCTATATCACGGAAATATGCATAAAAAATTGTGATTCACAAGCAAGGATTAATCGCATCTGGATAAGTAGGTTTCTCTTTGAACTTTTTGTAGTGAACTTGTATCACATATACTCGGTCAATCGGTTGACTTGATATCTTGAACCGTCAAACTTTAGTGTATACCTAGATAACCATAAGTCACACAATCAACCCTTAATCGTCTTTGATTCTCATTATTGTGTTCGTTTCAGCCATGAACGCCGCCTGGTTTTATTAGTGTGTAGAGAACTGGCCTTGCAAAATTCTCCTTGAAGCGTCTAATACTTCACACTTACATAGGTGATTCCTAAACGTGTCATCCCGTAGATACACTCTTTGATATACCCCAAATCAAATTTAATTATAAAAAGCCTTAATGTATTATCCTTGGTACTGAACATTGTCTCATCACGAGAATGGACCAAAATTTTAGTTGACAATGTTGAACCGTCATTAATGACTTTGTTTTATCTCCTTGAACCTAGATCTTGGGATATCCAGTCTTCTAGGTGGATTTACCGCCACAATCATTTGTCCTCAGCCATAACCCCATTCCCTTAGATGATCTTTCAAATACTTCTCTAGTTAGGCCTTTTGTATGCGGATCCGACACATTATCGCTTGACTTTACGTAGTCAATTGTGATAACCCTCTAGAGAGTAGCTGTTTAACGGTTTTATGTCTTCGTCGTATATGACGAGATTTACCGTAGTACATAACCCTTTCAGCCTTTCTAATTGTCGCTTGACTATCGCAATGTATGCATATTAGTGCCAATGGTTTGGGCCAAAATGGAATATCTTCCAAGAAATTTCGGAGCCATTCAGCTTCTTCATCGGCTTTATCTAAGGCTATAAAACTCAGCCTACCATTGTAGACCGGGCAAGACAAGTTTGTTTGGACGACTTCCAAGATATCGTTCCTCCATCAATAGTGAATACATATCCACTAGGACTTAGAATCAGTTGAATCGGTGATCCAATTTGCATTAAAATATCCCTCAATCACTGCAGGATATTTACTATAGTGCAAAGCAAAGTCTTGGATATATTTTAAATATCCCAAAACTCGTTTCATTGGCATCCAATGAGATGTACCTGGATTACTTATGTATTGACTCAATTTACTTATAGCACAAGCTATATCTGGTCGAGTACAATTTATAATATACATCAAACATCCCAACACACGAGCATAATTCAGTTGTGATATGATTTGGCCTTTGTTCTTTGCAAGTACAAGATTCACGTCAATTGGATTCTTTGCAACTTTAAAATCTAAGTGTTTGAATTTCTCAAGTACAGCTTTAATGTAATGAGATTGCGACAATGCCAGACCTTGAAGAGTCTTATGGATCTTAATTCCCAGAATTAAATCGGTAACTCCCAAGTCTTTCATATCAAACTTGCTTGTTAGCATACGCTTAGTCGCATTTATGTTTGCAATGTCATTACTCATTGTAGGCAATTAAAATTTTATTGACTTTAAATCCATAAGAAATTTGTATTTGATCTCAATTAAATATATTTTGGTCCAAATAAATATCATGGGCTATAATTGGATTGATTACTTAAGTCCAATGAATATTGACTGGTCTAGCCCATTTAGTTGGGCTACAAATAACGAGCCCACTTCATTAGGCCCAATATGTCATCTTCCTAGAGGCTTAGTTTGGTTCCATATGATGTGGCACCTCAAGTCAAATAAAAGAGCCAATAGGATCATGCCACATGTCAAAATGACAAGGCATTCCAAGCCACATTAAAAGGCCAATGAAACCGTGCCACGTGTGCAAGTGAAATGTTCTGGCCAATCAAATGCGGCCTTGTCACACTTCAATTTGATTGGTCGGAAAGAGTTTATTCTTGTCATTACTCTTCCCTCCTAGAACTATAAATAGAGGTCTTCATAATCCAGAAAAGACATCAGAAATTATAACAAGAAGCAAGAGAGAGCTCGTGGATCAAACGCCGCAAATTTCTCTACAAGTTTCAAGCTTCAAGCAATCAAGTTCAAGTTCAAGAAATCAAGTTCAAGCTCAAGAACGAAGAACAAATCAAGGTTCAAGGAGTACGAGTTCAAATCAAAGTTCGTGCTAGTTGAATTCAAGATCATCGTTTATGGCAACAATATAGATTCAAGATCAAGCTCGAAGGCCCTTGAATATATTTTCTATTGGAAAGAAGAATCGGAGGATTAGTAGAGATTGTACACTCACATTAATTGAAATCAAATACTACGATTTTTGTAATATCTTTTGGTCTTGATCATATTTTCTCGGTGCAATTTATTGTCTACAAATTCTAGCACGTCCAGTGGGACCAAATCTGCCCTTCATCTCTTCTCTCACGGTGAAAAGAATGTGGTGTCTTCTTTGCTGGTACTTCAAGCCTCGTCAACAACGATCTTATAAATCTATACCCCGACAAGCCTTGAAGTAGGGGGTATTCGTAGACATCAAAATTTTATCGAGGATCAAATCTATATGAAATTTGGGCAAAATCCTAAATTTAAGATACTACAAGTAGAGTCCATCGAGATTTCTTGGATGCCGCTCTATCTGAAACCCTAACTTGGAGGCTACTCTACCTGAAACCCTAGCTTGGAGGTTACTCTACCCAAAACCCTAGCTACACCTATAAAAGGAGGCCACATATTCCCTTTGCGAGGCATCTTGAAATTCCATAAAAATTCATGGAATATTCACAAAGAGATCAAAGACATCAAATATTGTCTTTTTCAAAGCCGCCGAAGTGATCAACGGATATTCTTCCTTTTCATGGAGATCAAATACATCCTAAGGAAGTTCGTATCATCCTACGTTCGAGAAATACGCTGGTTAAGACCTCGAATCACGGAGAACGATCTAGAGAGAAGAATCAAGGGAAGAAACAGAATTGTACCCACATAATTTTATCAATAAAATTATGTTTCTTCATATTTATATTGTGGTTGCCATTTATTTTTGTACCACAAATAATTTGTTGCAAACAAATTGGCACGCCCAGTGGGACAATCTCTACCTTTTTTCTCAACTTTTCAATCACCAAAGTTCAAGAACATTGAAATGGCTTCAAAGAAAATTAACTCTAGATCAACATCCACCAAGGCTGCTAATTCCAGGTTCTATGCTGACATGGAAAGCATCCTCGATGTTACCTTTGGAAGCTTTGGAACGACTACAAGGAGCAAGGAAAGCTCTTTAGGACAACAAGCACCCCAAGTGTCGTCCGCATCAACCCCTCTTTTCGGATCTTCATCCTCAAAAGGAGCAAGATCTTCCACAAACGCACCCGAAGGAGGAAGCGATGTTGCTGAAAAGATTAAGAAAACTCTTGCTCTGCGTGACCTCTCCGGATCCAAGAACTCTGATGTGAATGAAGATGATGATGATTCAAGTGATGGATCCTCTCCACTTACACCACATAGCGTGAGCCAATCGAGGATCAATCTTTGTGAGAATCCATACTACTCTCCATCGTCCACAACAATCATGCAAGCCATGGTGACAAACACTTCATCTGAGGAGGAGTGGTTGGAAAACTTGACGGAAGCAATCGCTAGCTTGACCAAGTTCATGCAAAATCAAGATGCTAGAATTGACAAGATAACCGATAGGGTGGGAATCTTGATGGAAGAAGAATCTACCCACGCACCTGGCAAGCTCCCAGAAGTTCTAGAGAGTGATTCTCCCCCAAGACAAGTAGCATCCGTTAAGGCTATCCCTGTCTTATCTGAAGGATTATTCCAATCAATCAATTGAAGGTTTTCATTGAAGGAACTATTAAGAACAAGTATGAAGTTGCTTCCAAGTCCTCCCTTACATACGCAAAGTCGTACACTGCAAGGGTCAATATGTTGAAGATGTCTGCTGGCTATCAATCTCCAAAGTTTCAACAGTTTGATGGTAAAGGTAATCCAAAGCAATATGTGGCGCACTTCTTTGAGACGTGCAACAATGCTGGGACTTATGGAGATTACCTCATCAAGCAGTTTGTACGCTCGCTAAAAAGAAATGCTTTTTACTGGTACACAGATCTCGAGGCTGGATCTATTGATAGTTGGGATTGATTAGAGCAAGAGTTCCTTAATTTCTTTTATAGCACGAGACGTACTATGAGTATGATAGAACTTACAAATACTCGTCAATGAAAGGGTGAACCAGTTATCGACTTTATCAATCCTTGGAGGACTGCAAGCCTCAATTGCAATGAAAGTCTTAGTGAAGCTCTGGCATAGAGATGTGCATCCAAGGCATGCATTCGGGACTCCGCTACATCTTGCAAGGTATCAAGCCTAGCACGTTTGAAGAACTTGTGACTCGTGCCCACGACATGGAATTAAGAATGGCCTCCGCTGGAAACGAAAGGTTGTCTATCTATGAGCCTCGCAAAGGGAACGACAAGAAAGAAGTCAGGAAATAGAGCAAGTTTGTACCCAGGTCTGAAAACAAAGAAGCTATGAATGTCAACACATCACTTGTGAAGTTCACATCAAAGGTGAGCAAGAAGCAGAGTACGAAATCCACTTCTTTTTAAGATAAACCAAGTGGGAAGTTGACTCTAAAAGAAATTCAAGAGAATGAGTACCCATTTCTGGATTCTGATGTGCCAGTAAATTTTGAAGAACTCCTCGAGTTAAATCTCATTGAGCTTCTGGAGATGAAGCGGCCAAATGAAGTTGGTAAAACAAAAGACCCAAATTACTGCAAATACCATCGACTTGTGAGCCACCCTCTAGAGAAGTGGTTTGTCTTCAAGGACAAAGTTATGGACTTGGCTCGTGAAAAGAAGATCGTGCTTGAAGATGAGAAAGCAAGCACAAACCAAGTCTTTATCACCTTTGGCTCATTAAGTCCGGATGAATTATGTGGTTTTAAAGGAAGTAAAGATGAAGAATTACTGGAGAACAACAAAGTTGAAGTCGATCAACCTGATGATGATGAAGGTTGGACATTGGTGACTCATCATAGACGCCATAAAAGGAGCCCACAAAAAGAATTGATAGAACAACCAACAAGGAAAATGATGGTAAAAAGACCAATGAAACAGAATCCAGTTAGGCATTTGAAGAAAGCAAAAGTGGAGGTGCACCACCCTCAAAAGCCACGACATCCAGTGACCTTCGAGGATTTCTTGCCATGTTGGTTCCGCATGAAGATTTCCCGTGAAGATAATGAGGCCTCCTGTTGCAATGCTGATAAAGGGGAAGAAAAGAGTGATGACCTACTATTGGTACCATCTTCAGAAAATCTCATTGAGTCTGTTCCTCAATAATTTAACGCGTGCGAGGAAAATGTTACGTTCACAAATGACGATCTTCTACTAGGTGACACTCTTCATAACCACCCGTTGTATCTGGTTGGCTATATGCGTGATGAAAGGGCAAATCAAATTTTGGTTGATGGAGGATCCTCAGTGAACATCTTGCCAATTCGCACTGTGAAAGAACTTGGTATTCCCAAGAACGAACTCTCGGAAAGTCGTGTGATGATCCAAGGATTCAACCAAGGGGGGAAAAGAACCATATGTGCGATCAGGTTGGGAATCACCACTAAAGATAGGCAATCAAGTGCATGGCTGCATGTGATCGATGCAAAGACTTCATACAACGTCTTTCTTGGAGGCCTTGGATATATAAGAATAAAGTAGTTCCATCAACCTACCATCAATGTTTAAAATACTACGAGGTTGAAGCCGAGAAGAAGACAGTTGCTGATGATGAGCCATTCACCGAGGCTGAGTCACACTTTGCCGATGCAAAGTTCTACTTGAAGAACCGCATTGTGAAGGAGATAAAAGCTAATAATGTCATGAAAAGCAAGAATGACGAGCCCACAACTAAAAGAGCTGAGGTGACTGCTGGTAGAGCCAAAGATGTTACTGAGGAGGTACAACCTAACTCGAATAAATCTTATAGAGAGGATATTGCGCCTTATGGCAAGAAAGTAACTCGTGCGCTCCAATATGCCCCTAAAAGAAAGAAAGAGGAAGGTGAATCATCTAATCTGCAAACTAACATGCTAAAGGAGTTTACTCATCCGGAGAATGAATTGAGGCAGTAAAGTTGTCCTCAAAGCCACTTACAGGCTTTGTGGCCCAAAATCGTTTGCAGAATATGGCACTCCCTACAAAGCGTACAGATGAAAGCTTTGATCCTAATGCATACAGGCTATTTGCAAAAACTGGATATAATCCCAATGAGCCATCAAATTTAGGGAAGCTCCTGTTAGAAGCTTCTACAAGGCAACCACGTGAAGGTCTGGGGTACAAGCGACCATCACCAGTTCGCATCTCTATAAGAAGGGCAAGCAATAATTATATTACTGTAGAAGATGAATCTGCTGCTTCCAACATACAGTCAGTCGTTGATCGACTTGGAAAACCAACTGTGAGGACTTCCGTATTTGAGAGATTGGGTCCATTAGAGAAGGGGAACAAGTTACAGAGAAATTATCAAAATACAAGAACATCCGCTTCGCCGAAAATTCAAGATATCTCTAAGGATGTCCAAAGTCTGGTTCCTTCTAGAATGAGGCGACAAACGAAACTCGTGGTTCCGTGTGATGAGGTACTGAAGGTAAAGCCATATACTGTGGACTACACCAAGAAACTTGATGAAGATGAAGAGAGCGTGGGCTCTTCATATCACGTCACTGTAGAAGGCGAGCAATATGTTTCATCTCCAACGAAGGCTGACGAGAAACTGGATGATATTTCTTGGTGTTACCACATATCTTTCAATGACGGAGACCCTCAATAAGATGAGGATGCGAAAGATGGTCCCTCGGAACTTGAATAATGGGTAAAGACAACGGTTGATGCCTTAAAATAAGTTAACCTTGGCATAAACAAAGAACCAAGGCCCACTTATCTAAGTGTTTTACTAGAAGCCGATGAAGAAAGAAATTATATGGAGTTACTCAAGGAGTTTAAGGATGTCTTTGCTTGGAGTTACAAATAGATGCCTGGCTTGGAATCTAAAGTAGCAGTCCATCACCTTGCAGTCAAGAATAGCGCTCGTCCTATTAAGCAAGCTCAAAGTCGCTTTAGGCCGGACTTGGTTCCCTTGATTGAAAGTGAAGTTAACAAACTCATCGAAGTTGGCTTTATTCGTGAAGTTAAATACCCAACATGGGTCTCAAGTATTGTCCCTATAAGGAAGAAGAATGGCCAGATTCGGGTGTGCGTTGACTTCAGGGATCTCAACAATGCGTGTCCCAAAGATGAATTCTCGCTTCCTATTCCAGAGCTGATGATCGACGCTACTACTGGTTATGAGGAAATGTCTTTCATGGACGATTCGTCGAGCTATAACCAAATTCTTATGGCACCAAAAGATGAAGAGCTTACTGCATTCTGCACCCCCAAGGGTATTTATTGCTACAAGGTAATGCCTTTTGGCTTGAAAAACGCTGGTGCCACTTACCAAAGAGCTATGCAAAATATCATTGATGACCTTCACCACAAGAATGTTGAATGCTATGTGGACGAATTGGAGGTAAAATCAAGGATGAGGGGCGACCACTTGAAAGACTTGAGAATGGTGTTTGAATTGCTCCGGGGGTACCAACTTAGGATGAATCCATTGAAATGCGCCTTTGGAGTTACTTCTAGAAAGTTCCTTGGTTTCATCGTCCGACATCGAGGGATTAAAATTGATCAAGACAAAATGGATGCCATTTTGAAAATGCCTGAGCCTTGTGATACTCATGAATTGAAAAGTCTGCAAGGAAAGCTAGCATACCTTAGGAGATTCATCTCAAACCTAGCTGGGAGGTGCCAACCATTCAGTCGCCTCATGAAGAAAGGTGTTCCTTTCAACTGGGACCAAACTTGCAGCAATGCCTTTGAAACTATTAAAACTTACTTGATGAAGCCTCCAGTCTTGGCAGCCTCTATAGCTGGAAAGCCGTTGATACTATACATTTTGGCAGAAGAAAGGTCTCTTGGAACACTGTTGGTCCAAGAAAATAGTAAGGGGAAAGAAAACTCCCTTTACTAGTTGAACAGGATGATGACACCAAATGAGCTGAATTATTCGTCAATTGAAAGTTATGTTTGGCGCTAGCCTTCTCAATTAAATAGTTGAAGCACTACTTTCAAGCGCATGTCATTTGCCTTGTTTCTAGGGCAAATCCCATCAAGCTTGAATCGTTAAAACCAGTCCTTAGCTATCGACTAGCAAGATGGTACCTCCAATTTCAACAATTCGAGATTGTGTACATTCCTCAAAAGGCTGTAAAAGGACAAGCATTGTCAGACTTTTCGGCAGATCACCTGAACCTGATGATTGGGAAATAACTGATGAATTACCTGACGAAAATGCAATGTTGTTAAATATCAAGCAATAATACTTGGGCTTCAAATGGCTATTGAAATTAAGCGGTTGAAATTGCAAGTCTTTGGTGATTCTCAGTTGGTGATCAACCAGCTTTTGGGTAGTTACAAGGTCAAGAAACCTAAACTATGCCATATCATGATTATGCTAAGAAATTAATGGGGTGGGTCGGTGATGTGACTTCAACATGTACCAAGGAAAGAAAATAAGAAAGATGATGCTTTAGCTGCCTTAGCTTCATCTTTAACCCTTCCTGATCAAGAGCAAGTTACTATCTACCAAAAATAGGTAGTACTACCGCTAAATGCGGGTTAAATGAAGAAAATAAACTCAAGCATCTTGTCGTTGTTTCTAAAGATGAGAAGGAAGAATGTCACAACCATTATCGATTACTTGAGTTATGGGATATTTCTAGCAAAATCGAGGAGAAGGACTGAAATCCGTCGTCGTGCACCTTGCTTCCTTTACTACAAAGATACCATATATAGAAGATCATTCGAGGGAGCACTCTTGAGATGCTTAGGGGAAAAGGAAGTACTCCAATCTTTTTCAAGAAGCTTATTCTGGGGTATGTGGATCATATCAGTCTGGACAAAAGCTCCACTTCCATATAAAAAGGATTGGATATTATTGGCCGATAATGGTAAACGATTTCTTGGACTACGCTCGAAGATGCAAGGCTTGCCAAATTCCATGAAAATTTTATTCATCAACCTCCTGAAGTGTTGCACCCGACTGTTGCATCATGGTCGTTTGACGCTTGGGGATTGGATGTTGTTGGACCACTACCAAAGTCCTCTGGTATGCACCTATACATCTTGGCTGCAACTGATTACTTCTCAAAATGGGCTGAAGTTGTTGCTCTTAAGGAGGTAAAGAAGGAAAATGTTGCAAGTTTCATACGAGTAAACATTATCTATCGCTTTGGTATTCCTCGTTACATAATAACAGATAATGGCACGTCATTTGACGATAGATTGATGAACAAGATTTGTGAACTTTTTGTCTTCAAGCAACGTAACTCTTCTATGTACAATGTTGCCGCATATGGTCTAGCCGACGCATTCAACAAGACTCTATGCAACTTGTTAAAGAAAGTTGTCTCCAAATCCAAATGAGATTGGAATCACCATATGGAAGAAGCTCTGTGGGCATATAGGACGACTCACGCACGCCAACACAAATGACCGCTTATTCACTCGTTTATGGAGTCGAAGCCATCTTGCCACTCGAGTGTCAAATACCTTCATTACGATTAGCTATTCAAGAAGGGATCACTGATAAATAAAATACTCGACTTCGATTAGCAGAGTTGGAGGCTCTTAATTAGAAGAGGTTGGAAGCTCAACAGAGTCTTGAATGTTATCAAGCTCGATTGTCTCGGGCCTTCAATAAAAGAGTTTGCCCGAGATCCTTTCAAGTAGGAGATCAAGTCCTTTTCCATACGAAGACCCATTATTACTTCCCATAAGCCTATAGGAAAGTTCACTTCAAAATGGGATGGGCCATATGTCGTACAAGAATCTTACTCAAGTGGCGCTTACAAGCTGGTTGATGCAGATGGCATAAGAATCGGCCCTGTAAATGGCAAGTTTTTGAAGAAGTATTATCCTTGAACTTGCCACGCTCCTTGACGCATGAGCCTAAACTATATGTTCCTACACTCCTAGCCTGCTTGAGTCTAAACTATGTACGACCCAAAAAAATTTTGCTAGGTTAAAAACTTTGAAAGAGGCGGCCTAGGCTAAAGTTAGTACATAAAAAAATCACCCATTCTGAACTACGGTATGACTTGATCCTCTTCATCGAGGTACATAGGCAGCTTAGAGTTTCATTCTAAGTTTAGTTGCATAAGTTCAAAAGATACATAATCCCCCAATCATTGTCCAAATGAAGTATGATGGAAGTAATTCATTCAACCAGCACTTGAAAATCAGGCTGAAATTTTATTCTTCTTTTGAACTTTAGATCTCAGATGACTTAGAGGGGGCAAGCCTCCATGATAAACCAGTATCTTCAGTGGGACGATTATAGTTTTTTAGGAGGCTACCAAGTATTTGCACTGAAGTTCAGGGATTCACTATGTCTTCATGTTCACCAAATCTTTAAGTCCTTCGGTCGTCAAGTTTGCTGCTCTTCAAGTTGAAATATTTAGATCCTCTATGTCTCCAAGTTGAAATCTCAAGCCCGTTGGTCTTCAAGTTGAAGTCTTCACGTTGCTGCACTTCGTGTTGAAATATTTAAGCCCTCATATCTTTTGAAGGAATGAGTCGTCGTATACCCAAAATGACATTAACCCGATTCTCCCAACGCGAGGAGGGAAAAAAGGGGGCGCGACAGCATGGCGACTCTGCTGGGGATAATTAGGCTTTTACCATTTCAGATCGTACTTGTGAATTTGTACTTTCCCTTCATATGCAATTACCTGTTAAAATTCCTTTAAGCATTTAATTTCTTTTACAAAGCAAAATTGACTTATCTTCTTCTTTTCTTTTCTTTATTGCCACTTTACTATTATAAACTGTTGTATTTACTGCTTTCTTAAACATGCAAATACGTGACAATATGCTTTTAATTATTGCATAATCATGCTCAACATCATATTCCACTCGTGCCAAACAAATACCATAGCAACGCTTATAATGAGTGGTTGCACTCTTCCTATATTATTACCCCCTAAATTCGAAAAGGCATATTTACGGTAAAACCAGTCGATCAACGGTGTAGTCGATGGTTCCGTGCCTTCCCCCTTGAGTTGTCCACTCAAGGGTACCAGTCTAAAATCCCATAGAAACCTTACTCTATTTAAACTGTGCATGCATCATGGTCAAACCTATCTGGGTCAGTTATGTTGTCCGCATAATGATCCTTTAAGATAGCCTTGTCCAAAGTCCACTAGGATTCCCTAAACCCAAACGGACATCACCACGTTCTGTGCATTCATTTGGAGAACTAAAATGCGTCGTTCTAATTGTTGGTAATAAATAGTCGAGTCTGGTGGGGGTAAGGGTCTAACCTTATTTGCCTTGCAGAAATATGAGGCACGAAGTCCCTAGATTCGGCATGGTCACCAACATCCATCCAAGACTGCTAAGCTGGTGGAAAGATCTTCACTCTAGCGATCAAACTCTCGTCCGAAAATATCTGGGAAATCTACCATCCTTTTGGAGGTCCAACCTAACAACAAGATCATAGAAGCTGCTACACTGTTCTGGGATTGTGAAAGGGCTGTATTCCGCTTTGGGGACATTGAAATGACACCCCTGTTTGAGGAGATGGGAGAATTAGTCGGTCTAGTCTGGGAGACTCCGGGTCTGCTGATGCCTGAAAACCGTAAAGGCAGGGGTTTCCTCAAAATGATGGGTTTAAAGAAGAATCCCGAGTTGACATGCTTCAAAGAATCCTACATCCCTTTGACTATTTATATGAGAGGTACGGTCACAGCAAATCTTACCATACCTACCTGGATGAGTTTGCATTACATCTTTGGGACACATTCATCGAAGGGTCTTCGTCTTTATGTTTTGTTTCCTGGGGCTGATCGTGTTTCTAACAAAGAAATCAAGGATCCACACCAGGCTAGCCATGGTAACTAAAACCCTTATGGAAGGGATTGGCGGGCAACCATTCAGCATTGTGCCCATGATAATTGCGGACATATACCGAGCCTTGGAGAAGTGTCAACGGGGTGCAAAACACTTCGAGGGTTGCAATTTGCTACTTTAACTCTGGCTTATGGAGCACCTCCAAATGGGTGAATACCGACAAGAGATCCAGCGAAGGGACTGGGATGATCATATCGCTTTCCATTATCCAGAGCGAATGAATTACATGCCCGATATGTTCGCTCAGCCAGAAGATGCCAAGGGATGGGTAGAGCTATTTGATAACCTAACCGAAGAATAGGTTCAGTGGATGTTCGAGTGGTTTCCGACCGAGGAATTCATCATCCGATCCAGAAATGCACCTTTTCTGATACTGATCGGTCTGAGGGGAACATATCCTTACGTCCCTCTCCGAGTTATGAGACAAGCCGGTAGAAAACAAGTTATACCCAGGGTCGACAAGATGAGTCATTTTCGAACTGACTTCCAGGATGATGATAGTCCTTACAAATGCCAAGCTCAGCACATGTGGCATTGCCATATCATAATGGGGAGAGACACCATCGAGCCAGACAGGTATCATGCTAGTTGCGCTCCTTTCTACTCAGGGTGGTTGGAAGATAATCATGATGGTCTGGGTCAACTAGGGTTTGCCCGAGGTCACAAAATCATAGATGAAAGGGCCGAGACACAGGTCAAATACAATCAACTGCGCAAGAGGATCCGGGAGTACAAAAGCGAGCACCGCGAAATACAAGATTCCAACTAGAAGCTAATTAAGGAATGGAAGGACATGGCTGTCAGTACCAACAAGCGACTGGGATACTTGGAGCGAGGCATAGTGGAGTTGGAGAAAAAGTTTCTCAAGAGGG
>NW_017676933.1:0-16393 GCF_001879085.1 Nicotiana attenuata
AATCCATCAACTACTGTTTGATCAATAGCAATTGAGCACAACAAGAGGCAGCAACAACATACTTAGCTTCAGCAATAGATAAGGCCACTGAATTTTATTTTTTAGTAGCCCGTGACACCAGATATGAACCAAGAAAGTGAGCCATACCTGAGGTACTTTTCCTGTCCACAAGGAAACCTGCATAGTCAGCATCAGCATATCCCACTAGATTAAAGTTACTATCTTTTGGATACCAAAGGCAAAGGTCAGTAATGCCTTTCAAGTATCTCAATATCCTCTTGACAGCAGTCAAGTGGGATTCTTTAGGATTTGCTTAAAATCAAGCACAAAGCCCTACACTGAAAACAATGTCAGGTATACTAGCAATAAGATACAAAGGTGAACCAATCATACCCCTATGCAACTTCTGATCAACAGATGAACCAAGTTCATCTATGTCTAATTTAGTAGCTGTTGCAATAGGAGTATCTATTTGCTCTGATTCGTCCATTTTAAACTTCTTAATCAACTCTTTTGCATATTTCTGCTGATGGATCATGGTTCCATTTGAGTTTTATTTAATCTGTAAGCCTAAGAAGAAGTAAAGCTCACCCATCATACTCATTTCAAATTCACTCCCCATTAATTTAGCAAATTCGTTACTATGTTTTTCAGTGGTTGCCCCAAAAATTATGTCATTAACATATATTTGTACCACTATTAGATCCTTACCTTTTTCCCTCAAGAATAGAGTACTATCAATCTTACCTCTCTTGTAGCCATGTTCAAGCAGGAATTTGGATAGTCGTTCACACCATGATCTAGGAGCCTGCTTGAGTCCATAGAGTGCCTTGTCTAGTTTATATACATGATATGGACACTCCTTACTTTCAAACCCTGGAGGTTGTTTGACAAATACTTCTTCCTTTAAGTAGCCATTTAGGAAAGCACTCTTCACATCCATCTGGTGAAGAGTAAATTCTATGTGTGCTGCAAAGGCTATGAGGAGTCTTATTGCTTCCAATCTTGTAACGGGAGCAAAGGTCTCATCATAGTGTATGCCTTCCTCTTGGCTATAACCTTGAACCACCAACCTTGCCTTGTTCCTTGTAACAGTTCCATCTTCATCAAGTTTGTTTCTGAAGACCCATTTAGTGCCAATTACTGATTTGTCTTTGGGTCTTGTAACTAGATGCCAAACTTGACTCCTTTCAAACTAATTGAGTTCATCTTGCATTGCATTTACCCAGTCTGCATCCTGCAAAGCCTCAACAATATTTTTAGGTTCAATAAGAGATAAGAAAGCATCAAACGCACACAGATTCTTTAATTGAGATCTAGTTTTAATTCTAGAGGTTGGATCAATAATTATGTTCTCAATGGGTTGAGAACTTTGATACTTGTAAGGTTTCACAACCAACTGGTTTCTGTTTGATGTTTCTCCCATATTCTGTTGCTGAGGAACAGGCTCATGGACAGGTTCCATTTGGGAATTAGATTCAGTTCTTCTTTGTTTAGTTCCTCCTGTCAGGTTGCCCTGGATGGAAGAACCTATTCCATCACCTGTTCCTTCTCTTGGTGCAGCTTCAGCCTGGGCTGTGACTTCACTTAATTCTTTTACTAGCCCAATAGCTTCATCTTCATGTTCCTGTCTCTCAGAAAGAATGTTAGTTTCATCAAAAACTACATGTACACTTTCTTCCACACACATAGTTCTTTTGTTGTACACTTTATAAGCTTTGCTATGTGAAGAGTATCCCAAGAATACTCCCTCATCACTTCTAGGATCAAACTTACCTAGGGAGTCCTTTCCATTATTGTGCACAAAACACTTGCATCCAAATGTCCTAAGATGGGATATATTTGGTTTTCTCTCTTTAAGTAACTCATAGGGAGTCTTCTCTACAAGAGGTCTAGTCATGCACCTATTAGTGATGTAACATGCAACGTTTATAGCTTCTGCCCAGAAGCTATGGGCAGTTTACTAGAAAGAAGCATAGTCCTAGCCATATCTTCAAGTGTCCTATTCTTTCTTTCAACTACTCCATTTTGTTGTGGAGTCCTACGGGCAGAAAAATTATGATCTATGCCATGCTCATCACAAAATTCAGCAAACATAGTATTTTCAAATTCAGTTCCATGATAAGACCTAATTGATGCAAGTTGATTACCTAGTTGTTTCTGAGTTTTTCTAACAAAGGCAGTAAACATGTCAAATACTTCATCCTTAGATATTAAAAACAATGTCCAGGTAAACCTAGAATAGTCATCAACAAGCACCATTACATATTTTTTACCACCTCTGCTTAATGTTATCATTGGACCACAGAGATCCATATGAACCAGTTCCATCGACCTGGTCGTGCTTACCACTTTCTTGCTTTTAAAAGAGGATCTTACCTGCTTCCCCCTTGCACAAGCCTCACAAACTTTGTCTTCCTTAAACTTGATGTTAGGCAGCCCTATCACCAGGTCCTTGGAGACTAATTTGTTGAGTTGACTTAGACTTGCATGTCCAAGTCTTTTGTGCCAAAGGAGGGGATAATTGTCCAACACACTTAAGAAAGTGAGTTCATTTTCTGAAAAAATAGACAAATCTATAATGTATATATTGTTTACTCTTTTTCCCTACAAAACAATCTTGTCAGTGGTAAGATTTATCACAAAGCATTTGGTAAAGGTGAATGCTACTAAGTTACCTCTGTCACAAAGTTGTGTTACACTGATTAGGCTATATTTCAAGCCATCTATCAAGTAGACATTCTCAATGGAATGTGAGTCTGTCTTACCTACCTTTCCAACCCCAATGATATCACCTTTCTTACCACTTGCAAAGGAGACATTACCTTCCTTTAAGTTCTCAAGTGAAAGGAACTGGTTCTTGCTTCCAGTCATATGCTTTGAACAACCACTATCCATGTACCATATTTGGCTGCTCCCCTTCACTTGGACCTGCAAAATGAAATCAGAAGTTAGTCTTAGGAACCCAAACTAGTTTGGGTCCCTTTCTATAGGAAAAGGGGTGAATTAAATTTCTTTTAGCCCATCCTGGCAGCCTATTTTTCCCTTGAACAAAGATTTTGTTCTTTTGACTAGCCTTTTCTTTTGCATTACACTCACTTTTGTAGTGACCAGTCTTTCCACAGTGTGTGAAAATTTTATTCTCAGGAAGTGTGATGTACTTGCTTTTGGGATCCCACTTAGGTGCAGGGGTCTCATAGCCAAGTCCTCTTTTATTGCTACTGTGGTGTTCTTGTAGCCATGATAGTGCATCAGAGGACTTATTCCATTTACAAGTTCTGTCTAGTTCATGCTTGACCTTGCTTAGATCTTCTTTAGGTCTTTTATCTGCTCATCTCTTTTGTACAATTCATCCTTCATTTTTTCTAGATTTTCTTCTAAGGTGAGATGTGTGTGATCAGCTTTCTTTTTACCTGTTTCTAATTTCAGTTTTAAATTTTCAGATCTAAGCTCTAGCACAGTGGTGTCTAGTTTAAGAATCTGGTTCTTCAACTCAGTATTTTTACTATCACTTTCACTAGTCCTGAGTTCCAGATTTTTGCACTTAGCTTTCAGGATTACACATTCCCTAGACAGCTGTTCCTTTTCATTGTTTATGACCTCAGACTCATTAATGAAATCTAGCAGTAACTGAGATAGCCTTTCTTTAGACAAAAATTTAATCTTGTCTTTGAGATGAATCACACTTACCTCTTGTTCATCATCTGATTCTCCAATGGTCATAAGTGCTTGTTCATCTCCATCTTCATCTTCTGAATCCTCATCTGAGCTTTTTTCCCAAGCAGCAACCATAGACTTTGTTGATCCTTTGTTCTTTTTGGGATGAACCTGTTCCTTCTTCCCGTTTCTTCGTTTGGCCCTTTCTTTCTTCCATTCAATTTCCCGCTGAGGACAGTTCTTGATCATGTGGTCAGTCTTACCACATTTGTAGCAGCCCTCGTCGGTCTGTTTTTCAGGGGCCCTTGGCTTTTTAAAGGTTGCACCTCTTGAAGAACCCTTTCCTCTCATTAGATACTTCTTGAAATCCCTTGTGATCATAGTCATTTCATCTTCCTCTAGATCTGCACCTTCAACTATTCTGAGGGCCAGGCTTCTTTCTTTCTTGGGAGCATCCATCTTCATGGTCTGCCTTCTCAGTTCATAGGGAGTGAGATTTCCAATTAACTCGTCCAACTTAAGAGTGGCAATGTTCTTCGATTCCTGAATAGCAGTGATTATGCTTTCCCAAGTAACTGGCGAAACCCTTGTCAGAATTTTCTCAACCTTGTCTTCTTTAAGGATAATCCTTCCAAGAGAGTTAAGTTCATTTGTTAGTGTTGTGAACCTTGTATACATCTCTTGGATGGTTTTTCCTTCCTTCATGGTGAAATTCTCATATTGAGGATACAACAGTGTTCCTCTTGATCTCTTCACTTGAGGAGTTCCTTCATGAGCCACTTGTAAAGTGTCCCAAATTTCCTTAGCAGTAGTACAACTTTGAATTCCGCTATACTCGTCTGGACCAAGTCCACACATAAGCCATTTCTTGGCCTTAGCATTCTTTTCCCACTTCTTCAAGTCCTAAACAGTGCAGTCAGCTCTAGTCTTTGGCACATCCATTCTTTCAGCATTCTTCTTTGTAGTGGCCAGGGGACCATCAGTAACAATGTCCCAGAGTTCATAGTCCTCTCCTATGATGTGATCTCTCATCCTGTTTTTCCACCAGGAATAGTGCTGGCCATTAAAGAGTGGAGGCCTAGTAGTGGATTGTCCTTCCCATTTTTCAGGTGGTGCACTCATCTTGATCTGTTCCTAAGGTGGTAGCCTCTTCAAGGATAACCTGCTCTGATACCAATTGATGTTTTATACTTCAATACCACACAAAGGGGGGGGGGGGGGTGATTTGTGTGGTACCCAATTTTTCGCTTAACTTAATTATAGAAGAACCTGGTTCTTCTATGTGTTCCAACTACTACTGTTGCGAAATAATAACTACAGAAATTAAAGAACACAGAGATTTTACGTGAAAAACACCTGGCTCAAAAGGTAAAAAAAACCACGACCTACTTTCCAGTAGGATTTTCCCAAACTCTCCACTAAAATCAGTGAGCCAAAAACTGCATTTACAAAAACTCTTTTGTAAACCTAAGATTAACTCTAATTCCGTTGTAGCACACAGCCGCAACTGTTGCGACAACTTCAAGTTAACTCTAACTTGAAAACTCTAAGTACCTAATACAATTGCTTCTAGTTAAGCTGGAAGGTACAATATGAAAACACCTACTACAACTGAACTAGAATAAAAGACAAACACTTGGAACTGGTTCTTCTATCTGGTCCAAGTAGCTTCATGTTTGCACGCTTGAATCACACACAAATTGCTTGCAAAATTGCCTTGCTATTTTGCTCTCAATTTATGTTCAACTTCTGCTTATGTGCGTTCCCTGTAAAAGAGAACAACAATGATATTTACGGAGTTAGTAAATAAAGATTAACTAGAATTCTGATGCTATTCTTCCTTGGTGAAAGAGTTCTAGTTGATCTCATCCTCTAACTCTATCCTTCTTTTAAGCCGTGTTCTCTTTCTGTAAGGAGTCTTTCTCCTTATCCAATATGCAACCTTTTCGATCATGATCAGGAGATATCACTTCTGATAAGTTAGGTTTATCTCCTTCACGTGCATCGCACATGCTTTAGTTGACCATATATGTGCCTCACAAGGATGGACCTGGTCCATATCTGAGTTCCTTTGTCAGTCTTCAAAATTCACCTTTACTTGGTCCAACAGATTGTCTTCATAATGTGTGGTGAGTTGAATGTGACTATCAAAATATTTAGAACAGATTGTGTACTTAGGGTTGTTACATGCTAGAAAATCTTGTAGAATGCAACTCGTGCTTTTTCAATGAGTGATTTATAGTCATTTTAATTGATACAGGAACATCAATTCAGAAAATATAAGAGAATGAGAATGGGAGAAAGAACGCTAAAAAGAGAGAGAAGGAATATTAAAGGAAATTTTATCTCCTATAGCAAATTATTATCACCATATTTATTATAAACCAAAACAATTTCAAAATATTATTACTTATAGCTACATTTTCTTTTTTTATAGCAAAATAGGTATTTATTTTATACCCTACCATTGGGCGTGAAATACGCTAGTTATGTTCTTTTTCTCTCTCCCCCCCTCTCTCTATCAGCAAGATTCTCAATCATCTCTCTTCTCCCTCAAATCTCTCTCCTTTTTCCATCAAGGCAGTCGTCATAGCAGCCATTTTTAGTCGCGATGGTGGACTTTCTGAAGCGAAGAGAATAGATCTGAAGTGAAGAGCGAGTAGGCGAACAAATCTGGCCATGGCTACGGATTGAGCTTTTGGAAATCTGAAGCAAAGTCGCCGGAGAAGATTTGAGGGTCGGGTTTTTGTTCGT
The DNA here is from genome assembly GCF_001879085.1 of Nicotiana attenuata. Classification (NCBI taxonomy): domain Eukaryota; kingdom Viridiplantae; phylum Streptophyta; class Magnoliopsida; order Solanales; family Solanaceae; genus Nicotiana; species Nicotiana attenuata. The sequence continues at coordinate 6,412 of NW_017676933.1, forward strand.
CTTCATTTTTAGTTATAATACAATGTATACAGTATTTAGCTTGACCAGAAAACGCCATCTCCGTTTCTTCTCTTCTTTACTATTGAATCACATAAAATGATACAAATACATTGTATTTTATACAAATACACTTAAATACATTGTATTTTTTATATAAATACATTATATTTTCGCCAAAAATTTATGTATTCCGAAGGTCTATATTTTTTGAATACAACCGAATATCACTGTTTTGTGATCTTTTGTTGTTTGAATATAGTCGAATTGAATACAGTGAACTGAATACAACGTATAATAGTGAATAATGTATATCGGTGAATTGAATAAAATGTATTCAGTCGAATTGAATAAAACGGTATACGCTCATTTTCTTGATTTTTTGTTATCTGAATACAACTGAATTCAATCTAGTGAAATTGAATAGAATTCAATATTGCGCTTTCCGTTATTAAACACCCGTAATCACTATTTTTCAGGTTGATTACCTCACTGTATTTATAAATACATTCGCTCGAATACATTGAATACAGAATTAAACAGTTTTAATCCCTGTTTTTCGGCGGATTACCTTAGTGTATCTATAAATATAGTCGCGCGAATACATGGAATACAACATAGTAGCAACGAAATTTTTTAGAATTGATTTTGTTGAGTTAAATTAGGAGTGATACACGCTAGTTGATCCTCTTTCCGTTATTAAACAACCGGACTCCCTACTTATCAGGTGAATTTCGCGACTGTATTCATGAATACAGTAGCGCGAATACAGTCTGGTAGCAACAAAATATTAGCTATAGCAAGTAAATATGTATATGATAGTTATAGGTAATTAATAACTACTAAACTATAGTGGTTTCTGAAAATCCCTCAATATTAAAAGTTTGAGCAAGAGGGTCTTGGGCCAAAATCTAAAAGTTTCAGAAAGGAGCGATTTACAAGAATGACACCCCCCCCCCAAAAAAAAAAAAAAAGTTTTGGCCATGCTTAAATATATTTTTTTAACAAAACGATCTCCACTTAAGAAAATTCACTAGCAAAATTTTCATTTTCCATTGAGAATAAGTTGTGGGCATAAATTAATTTTATGAGGTCGGAGTTATGGATATTTCAACAAGTTAGAGACAATGAAACCCGCTCAATTAGCCACAACTTCTGACTCATCGGCATGTGTGGTCAATTGTTTACAAATCGTGACGGATGAGCAAGACTTGGTACTATTCGTTCTACCTATCATATTAATTTTTTCACAAGTTATGATGTATTGACAGAAGTTGCCTGTATTATTTAATTGTTCACAACTTTTTCCTCCACTTTATAAAGATTTATTCTTATAATCCACAAGATATTATTTTGCCCGTTTAGTATTTTTTTTAAAAATAAGTTGGTTAATACAACTGAAAAATCCTGCCCAGACAACACATTACAATCTTCAATCTTTGTAATTTATTGAAATATTCCGAACTCCTGTCTCATAGGCACAACTAACTTATGCAAATATTACAAATAATACAACTTATGCCTGATGGGCCACAGAAGTTTAGCCCAACAGTTTTTTTTTTTTATTTTTAAGTTGAGGTTATCTTTTAAATATTTTGCTAAGTTAGACCGAAAGTTCAAGACCACCCTTATGGTATATAGTTCTGCAATTTTCCTATCATGTTAGAGAAACTTTCAGAAACCACTATATTTTAGTGGTTATTAGCTAGTTGTAGCTATCATTTACTATATTATTTGCTATAGCTATGTTTTCAGATTTTTTAGAGTGTATTCGATGTATTTAAGCTACTGTATTCATGAATACAGTAGCATTTCTAGGCGTGAAACAGGAGATTACAGCTAGACAGATTTTTGTATTCGCGTGTATTCGACTGTATTCATGGCGTGAAACATGGGATTACAGCTGGACAAATTATTGTATTCGACTGTATTCACGACGTGAAACAGGGGATTACACTGTTTTTAAACGGAAAGTGAATCAATAAAATCATAATAGAATCCCGGCAAGGGAACAATAGCATAACAACAATATCCCGGCCACGAAAAATAATATCAAAAGCAATAACATCCCGACAAGGGAGATAATACCATAAACCTCTTCTCTTTTTCACAATTACTTCACAACTCAATTCACAACTTGAGCCAACGCTCTACAATGTTCAGTTACCAATATTACTTCCACAACTCAATTCACAACTCGAGCCAACGCTCTAAAACGTTCAATTACCAATAATACTTCCACAACTCAATTCACAACTCGAGCCAACACTCTAAAATGTTCAATTACCAATAATACTTCCACAAGCCTTGTTCAACAATAGATTTCATCATATAAAGCATAAATAATACGAAACGGAGTCACATTCATCATAGTATAAGACTCACGGGCATGCTTGACACCGACGTATAGATACTCGTCACCATGCCTATACGTCGTACTCAACAATTAACACATAGCAAATAAGACACAACTCCTAATCCCTCAAGCTAAGGTTAGACCAAACACTTAACTCGATGCCACGAACCCAAATCAAGCCTCAACTACCGCTTTACCTCTTGTTTCCACCACCAATTCGCTTGTATCTAGCCACAATTCAAATGATATCAATAAACGCTAAATGAATCAATTCTAATGCATGAAAAATAGGTTTTCTAAAGTTTTTCCCAAAAAGTCAAAAATCGACCCCCAGGCCCGCTTGGTCCCAACCCAAAATTCGGACCAAAACCCGATTACTCATTCACCCCCGAGCCCGAATATATAATTGGTTTTGGAATCCGACCTTAATTTGAGGTCTAAATCCCCAAATTTCAATATTCCTAAGTTCTACCCAAAATTCCCAATTCCACCATGAAAACCCTAGATTCTAGGATGAAATCTTGTAAAAAGAAGTTAAGCAGTGAAAGAAATGAGTTTAAAATCACTTACTTGTGCTTTGGGGAAGAAAAAGTGTTTGAAAAATCGCCTCTTATGTTTTAGGTTTTTGAAAAATGAAAAATGGCTGAAAAGACTCGTTTATATATACCCCTCTCAGATCCTCGCCGCTGACCGCAGAAAAAGGATCGCGGCCGCGGAGCTCCACCGCGGACCGCGAAATATCGAGCGCGGCCACGAAGACGTGTCCTTGCCCACCGCGGTCGCGAAGAGCCCACAGCGGTCGCGATAACTCCACCGCGGACCGCGAAGCCTGGTTTAGAGACCTGCAACTTCTCTGAAGTTGCAACAGTTATTTTCCAAGTCTAATTGCACTCCGTGGCCTATCCAAAACTCACCCGAGTCATCGGGGCTCCAAACCAAACATGCACGCAAGTTCAAAAGCATCATACGGACTTGCTCGTGCGATCAAATCATCAAAATAACATCAGCATCTATGAATTACACCTCAAATTCATGAAATCACTCAAGAACATCAAAATTACTATTTTCTCAACTATGGGTCCGTTTTATACCAACCCAATTCCGATCTTTACCAAATTTTACAGATTCAACTTAATCATTATTTCAAACTTGCACCGGGCTCCGAAACCAAGATACGGGCCCGATACCATCAAGAAAATGCATCAATTCACTTCAAAAAATCTTTATATTTTCCAGAAAACAATTTTCTTTAAAAAATTCATTTCTCGGGCTTGGGACCTCGGAATTCGGCTCCGGGCATACGCCCAAGCCCCATATTTTACTACGGACCCTACGAGACCGTCGGATCACGGGTCCGGGTCTGTTACCAGGAATGTTGACCAAAGTCAACTTTATTCAATTTTTAAAAGTCAATTTCCATTTTACTTAGTTTTCACATAAAAACTTTTTGAAAATGCGCCCGGACTGCGCATGCAAATCGAGGTGAGACAAAAAGAGGTTTTTAAGGCCTGGGAACACAGAATTTACTTTCAAACAAGTGATGACCTTTTGGGTCATCACATGAATTCAATCTAGTGAAATTGAATAGAATTCAATATTGCGCTTTCCGTTATTAAATACCCGTAATCACTATTTTTCAGGCTGATTACCTCACTGTATTTATAAATACATTCGCTCGAATACATTGAATAGAGAATTAAACAGCTTTAATCCCTGTTTTTCGGTGGATTACCTCAGTGTATCTATACATATAGTTGCGCGAATACATGGAATACAACACAGTAGCAACGGAATTTTGTAGAATTAATTTTGTTGAGTTAAACTAGGAGTGATACACGTTAGTTGATCGTCTTTCCGTTATTAAACAACCGGACTCCCTACTTATCAGGTGAATTCCGCGACTGTATTCATGAATACAGTAGCGCGAATACAGTCTGGTAACAATAAAATATTAGCTATAGGAAGTAAATATGTATATAATAGTTATAGGAAATTAATAGCTACTAAACTATAGTGGTTTCTGAAAATCCCTCAATATTAAAAGTTTGAGCAAGAGGGTCTTGGGCCAAAATCTAAGGGTGACTTTGAATTTTTGGCCATGCTTAAATATATTTTTTTAACAAAACGATCTCCACTAAAGAAAATTCACTAGCAAAATTTTCATTTTCCATTGAGAATAAGTTGTGGGCATAAATTAATTTTATGAGGTCAGAGTTATGGATATTTCAATAAGTTAGAGACAATGAAACCCGCTCAATTAGCCACAACTTCTGACTCATCGGCATGTGTGGTCAATTGTTTACAAATCGTGACGGATGAGCAAGACTTGGTACTATTCGTTCTACCTATCATATTAATTGTATGGGTCAGAATCCGACCCCACGATAATAAACGAAAGTAATCCGGTCTTAAGCTAATTCATGATTGATTAGTGGTATGACCACTCAGAATTAACGGTATCCAACCCTTATCTGATTCGATCAACAAGGCCACGGCCCGTCCGTCATCATGAAGGCGAAACCCCAACGTGGTCACGGTCACTTATTGCCAGCTCCCGAAGCTCACAGCTATAACTACCAAGAGAGGAAGCCCTAGAAAGGGGGCTGCTTCTTCTTTACTATTGAAGCGAGAGAGAGAGAAAGATAGAACGACAGACATATTATGGGAAAGTAGAACATCATTGTAAGGCTCTGAACCTCTTCATGGAGAGGCAGACCACAACAATACTATCAATAAAAGCTTTTAATGTCTCTCCCCCTAACTCTGTGTACTTATTTTCGTTTCCTTCATTTGGTCCAATGGATTATTACGGTTTGCTATGATTTTCCCGTGATTTATTTATATTGTTTTATACTCATAAGGTATGTGATAACTTTGGAGCAAACAAATTGGCGCCGTCTGTGGGGATTTCCTACAAAATCGCGTAGTTCTTCCCTGGACCAAAAGGAAAGAACCGCCAAACTCGTAGGGGAACTCGAAGATCTCAAATCAAGATCCAAGCCCTCTCTCTCTCTCCGATCTCAGATAGTGCAAACAAAAAGAAGAAGCCCCCCCCCCTTCCTAAGGGAAGATCTCTGTAAGGTATCTCCCGCATCCCTGATACAAGCTCCAGCCGGAAACCAGCACGGAGATATGTCGAGCCGAGAATCGCCTCAAGGTAGCTTATATACCCTGGTTGGGAAGACAACGGATAAGCCGCTCAAGGTCTCGAATCCAAACCGAGCTTCAGCACTCAATTCCCACAATATGGGACTCGGGCCATGAGCCTTCCCCATCAAAATTGAGAAAGTTCAACAACAGTTGAACCGGGACTCAGGCTATGTGCCTTCGCCGTTAAATCAAGGCTATGCGCCTTCGCCATCGAAATTGACAAAGTACAACAACAGTTGAACCGGGATTCAGGCTATGTGCCTTCGCCGTTAAATCAAGGCTATGCGCCTTCGCCAAGAAGCTCAACTACGGTTGAACCAAGACTCAGGCTATGCGCCTTCACCATCAAAATTGACAAAGTTCAACAACAATTGAACCGGGGCTCAGGCTATGTGCCTTCGTCATTAAATCATGGCTATGCGCCTTCGCCAAGAAGCTCAACTACGGTTGAACCAAGACTCAGGCTATGTGCTTTAGCCAACAAAGTTGACAAAGTTCAACAACAGTTGAACTGGGACTCAGCCATGAGCCTTCGCCATTAAATCAAGGCCATGCGCCTTCGCCAGTAAGTTCAACTACGGTTGAACCAAGACTCAGGCTATGCCCCTTCGCCGTCAAAATGGACAAAGTTCAACAACAGGTGAACTGGGACTCAGGCCATGAGCCTTCGCCATTAAATCAAGGCCATGCGCCTTCGCTAGTAAGTTCAACTACGGTTGAACCAAGACTCAGGCTATGCGCCTTCGCCATCAAAATTGACAAAGCTCAACAACAGTGGAACTGGGACTCAGGCTACGCGCCTTCGCCATCAAAATCGACCAAGTTCAACAACGGTTGAACTGGGACTCAGGCTATGCGCCTTCGCCATTAAATCAAGGCCATGCGCCTTCGCCAGTAAGTTCAACTACGGTTGAACCAAGACTCAGGCTATGCTCCTTCGCCATCAAATGGACAAAGTTCAACAACAGTTGAACTGGGACTCAGGCTATGAGCCTTCGCCACTAAATCAAGGCCATGCGCCTTCGCTAGTAAGTTCAACTACGGTTGAACCAAGACTCAGGCTATGCGCCTTCGCCGTCAAAATGGACAAAGTTCAACAACAGTTGAACTGGGACTCAGGCCATGAGCCTTCGCCATTAAATCAAGGCCATGCGCCTTCGCCAGTAAGTTCAACTATGGTTGAACCAAGACTCAGGCTATGCGCCTTCGCCATCAAAATTGACAAAGTTCAACAACAGTTGAACTGGGACTCAGGCTACGCGCCTTCGCCATCAAATCCAACGAGTTCGACCTCGCTTGAACCATAAGGCTAGACGCCTTCGTCCTCAAATCGACCAAGTTCAACCACAGTTGAACCAGGACTCGGACCACGCGCCTTCATCATTGAACTCAGCGAAACCCAACCTCCAACGAATCGAGGCGCATGTTAGGCACCCTCGCCCTTCAAGTAAGTACTCCCAACTCAAACTAAGATTGGGGACACATAAAGTCCGGCCCCGGTCAAACTACAAGGCCGCATTTCTGTCATCACGGCCGACAGTTCGACCGCGCTCGAACTGGGACTAAGGCTAAGTACCGCTATCGCCAAGCAACGGCTCCGACTCGCTCACCCCGAGTCGAAGAAGAAGAGTCGTCAACAATTAAAAACTAACATGCCTACCAGAGTCGAACTCGAAGGCAAATCACCCCTTCGAGCGCATGCAAAGAAAAATCTAAGAGGGAAAAAGAGGAGGTACAAAACAGATACAAGGCAAATAACGGAATGGAGATCTCATTTATCCACGAAATTAATTGCGGGTCATCCCCGCTTACACCCGGCCAAGGCCGATCAATACAAAGAAAGAGAAAAAAAAACAAGAAACACCTAAACGCCAAACGGCGAACAAGACAAGAAAAAATGCATAACATCTTTTTACTCTGCGCCATCCGCGCCACCATCTGCACCAGCGTCAGCCTCTGGCGTCGCCGCGTCAAAACCACAGTCGGTACGGGCCTCACGAGCCTTTTGACGCGCTCCCTTAAAAGCAGCTTCGGTCACGATGCTGGCCTCCCACAAATTCTTATATACATCACGTTGGGCCTCGGCAAAGACCCAAAGTTCGCGAGCCTGGCTGGGAGAAGCGGCTTGGTCCCGTAGGCGCTGATTCTCTTCTTCTAAGGCTATGATCGGTCCGCCATGACTTGGGCGCCCTGCTCAAAGACACCGATCCGCTCCTCGAGACTCGCTTCTCTAAAGGCCGCAGTAGCCCTCTCCAATGCCCGTTGGGACTCGTGCACGCGGATAGCTTCCGTCAACACCCCAGCCCTCGACGAGGCATCCCTCACCTGAAGCTTCAATACCGCGACTTCACCCTCCAACGCAGTCACTTTCCCGCTCCATGCTGCAGCGGCCTCCGCCGCCTTAGCCTGGCCTTGGCGCTCACACTCAGCTGCAGCCCTCCTCCCCGCCTCGAGCTCCTCATCCTTCCGCCGGAGCTGCTCCTCGAGAGCACTCGCTCTGCCAAGTGCTTGCTGCATCTGTACCTCCCGCCTCGCTAGTTCCTCGATCAAGGTCCGACTACGGGGATCATTCCTCAAGCGCACGCGCATCTCTCGGCACCGATCTCGGTAGCGGCCGTACTTCTCCAGCGCTTGCAAAAATATCCCTGAGCGGACGTTGGCTCGACGGATGCTCTCCACCTCCAACAAATAAGACTCCAAAGCAAAGACAACGATTAAGATAAAAGAACAAACTAAGGCAAAGAAGAAGCGAACCGACGTTATAGTACATACCCTCAAGCCCATCACGGCCACTTCATTCATCAATCCGACATCCGTAACGCCCCTCAACGATGCATTCTCGGCCTCCGAGCATAGCAGCTCGAACTGCGGCACCAAGCTTTCCCCTTGGAGCAATAAGTTCAACTCCGTGGGAACCTCGATGAAGCGAGATCGCCCCTCTGCGCGCACCGCTGAATTGGTGAAGCCTTCCTGGAACATACGGACGTCGTCGGGTCAGATTCGGACTCGTACTCATCTCCTACAGCATCCCTTCCTCCTTCCGCCACCAGCGAGGTAGAACCCCCCGCCGTAGCCACCGAAGGAGCGCTTGCCTCACCAACATTAGCAGCCACTGAGGAACTACCTCCCGTCTCAGCGACTGGAACCTCCAACTGAGTCACCGAAGCGACGACATCATCATGGCCTAAGCCAGCCAGGGCAACCCCTATTGTCTGTCCACCCTCAATAGCAGGCACCGCATCCGTCGGAGGAGAGTCCAAATTAATTACCACAGGAGGAGCCGGCGTGAACACGACCCTACGCCTTATCAATGGCCTCTCCTCCTCCCCGTCTGATGGCGATTCCGCACTAGGGCGCACAACCCTCGATGGCCCCTCGTCCCGAAGTGCGGCCCGTGCTGGAAAAGGAACCGCTGAAGATTCAACTGATGCCGCCCTCGGTATTGAGCGCGACACCGGCGCCGCAGTAAGTCGAGCGATTGCGCCCGGCCGACGGAAGGCCAACTGAGGGGCCCTGACGCGGCGTGCCCTCCCTGATCACAGAAAAACAAAGTTGATGAATAGAGTTGAAACAAAGCGGAACAGAAGAAGAAATCAATTTTTTACCTGCCATAGGTCTACGGCCATGCCTCTCCCAGAAAGATGCCCATGTGCGTATCCCCACCGTATGGGGGAGCACGGCCTCAACCCACTCACGAATCCCAGCCAACGGAGCCGGCGACGACTTTTCGGCTACAAAATTGATACGAGTCAACGTTTATGAGCACAAGACGTAAGGAGAGGCAAAACAAAAAAAAGGGAATTCAATGATTAAGGAGCTTACGTGCATGATTCCAAGCCTCTGGGAATCCAGTAGAGCACGCCACTAAATGTTCAGTCCTGATGTAGAGAAGTGCTCGAAAGGGCGAGGGTCGACCTCATCATCCAGCTTCACAGTCAGGCCCCTCGTCCCGCGAGGGCAGGCTCGAATCATGGTACCACGAACTCTCTGGGGAGCGTAGATGCTAAGCACATGCTGCAGTGTGACCTCCCTACCGGCCAGTTCTGCATATTTGATAAGCATTGCTAATAATGTGTAAAGAGAAGGAGCAAGCTGACCCGGGCATACCCCGTAGTAACGACAGAAATCAACCACTAGCATTGGAAGCAAGAGCTTAAACCCCAACTTGAAGGGATAGGCATAAAAGACGCAGTATCCCCTACGGTCGGTGTGGACCCTCTCCTCGCTTCTAGCGAGAATGACGTCAGCATAGTTGGGGATGACCCCCTGTCCCCGTAGTTGGGACATCCCAATCTCCCCCATTAATGGGGCTTCATCCACCTGATCCTCCCCACCATCGGCGGTGAAATCAGTCATCGGACCTCCGGGCAGAGATACTATCTCGTCAACCGATGGAGCTTCATCGGTCTCCACCAGTTCTGCACCGCCCATTGCCGGAGATGGCTCTTCAGTCACCGGAGAGTCAACCGGAAGATCCGT
>NW_017676933.1:19041-34185 GCF_001879085.1 Nicotiana attenuata
ATATTGTTATACTCATGGTTCTAGCCAGATATATTAGTGCACCAATTGCACTAGACACAAAAATAAATCATGTACGCCATGATCGCTCTAATCTACATAAGGATCTGCCGAAGATTTATTTAATAAATTTCTTGGGAACCTTAATATGCTTTAGAACAATTTAAATCATTCAAGGATTTTCATTATATGCATATCAAATATATTGTCAGACCAAAATTTGAAATGACTCCATTCACCACAGGAGAACATTTCTCCTAATACCAGGATATTTACAAAAATTTTGTGCCACAAGTCGTCTTTATGTCTATCGACTTGATTTTTCATTTCACTTTCAGGTGTGGGGACTATCCGTCCAACTTCACATTTTTCAGGTGAAGTCAATTTCATTGCATATTTTTCATTTGGCCAATCATTTATCTGTCCAAATTCCATGACAGATTTGAACTCAAGATCCTCGTCAATATTAATAATATTGAGCGCTACATTATTTTAACAACATCGTCGACGATCATTTTACATCGGTTCCATCATCACTCAATAAAGACATAACTTATCGAGATCTCATTATTTTCAAGTACCTGAGCCTCTCCCATGAGGTCTTATAAAATGTTATGTCATGGTGCTCTTATAAAGCACTTGCCTCCTTATTATGACCATCTTGAACATTTGCTCCCTCCTTCTCAAGGAGTTTTATATTTGGAACCGATTAGTCTATTACGCTTCAAGAGTTCCATAGACTATGTTTATCATGGACTTTATTCTATTTGGAGCATTAGTAGCTGAAATATGACATTTAGTTTGGGTCAGCAATGCGCATGGAAATATTTTGCAAATGAATTATCACTTGAACTTCAAGTTCATATTTTCTTGTACGAGGATCTAATATACTCATAATAATTCATTCCATGTATTACTTTTTTCAGCTGCTCATTTTCTCCCCCTAATATTGGGATCACCAACACATATCCCCAACCTTCATTGAGACCAATCTTTGTGCATTGTGGTGGCACAATTAAATCATATAGTACATCCATATTTCTAGATGAAAATATTTGGTTCCTGACCCTGAACCAATTGTGATGGGGAAAATTTATCATAACTTGTTGGCTAGATGCGTACAAGTGTTGTTGTATATTAAATAATATACTTAATACAAACTTTCCATTTGGAGTTTTGTTCTCATAACCAATGGTTTAGCTATAATTGGAGGCATACAATTTCTACTAAACCAACTTGGATTTATACCAGCATTATCATCACAATTTACATTCTGGAATTGTGCTCTAATAATTTGAGCAAGCAACCTTGCAAAAGCCAAGCAAGTTGATAACCAATGCACATGTGACCATACAATAGATGCATCTATTAAAATCATATAATAGTAAACGATCCACATGGCAGGTGACTGGGCCCATATATATATTCGTTCCAGAAATCAAGAGATTCAATCCCAACCTTAACTGGTATATCATGAGAATAAGCAGCACAAGAGAATTCTTGAAGAATCTTCTATTTCTTCAATATATACCAATGTGAATTCTCAATTAATTTTCACATCATAATTGAACCGGGATGGCCAACCGGTCGTGCCAAATAATATTTGTTTCAATAAATATTTAATTTACTATGGCATGTGATTTCATATCATGCTTATACATCTGTAGTACAAATAGAAGAAAAATCGGGCAAACTTTCATATTTACCCGGTATGTTATGGTAATATGAAGATAATCAATGTTTCTTTCATTTATATTCTCAACATGCCAACCATTTTGGCTAATACATTTGAAACTCAAAAAGTTTCTTTTTGAGACTTACTACTACCAATGCCATGAATAATATTATTTATTCGGGTAGTAACAAATTCGCTCTTTCGGAGCTCTCAATATTTTGTACTACAAGATCTTTTATACCACCATCCAAGTGGTGAATTTTTTCTCCACAGAAAAAATTATCTTATCATTGTCATAATCAAAAACATTATAGACAAGACTTATTTCTTGCTTTACTTTTGCCTTTAATAACTTTTTATAAGGCATGTCAAATTATTTTCGGCGCACCACATATACACGACAAATGACGTATTCGTGTAACCACATAGTAGTGTTCATGATCTTTCTTTCTCTCAAACCTCCCGTAGAGGTGAGTTGTAGTATTTACTCAACCATGCATACACATATTCTTGTGCATTAATTTGTATCACATATATATTTCACATTCACTTCAGGAATGAGTCTGCATTTACAATGCTTAGCACAAGTCGCATTCTTTCAAAAAAAAAATGGACTATAATCGTCAGAGCGTGCCTCATATTTACAAACCATATTGATACACAATTCCTTCACCTTTGAAGGATTATTTTGAGAACCCTTATTGTTCTCCTTTTCACAATTACCATAATGATGACTATTATTATTTTGGTCTTTGGCACGCCCACGTTCATTAGTCAACCACTTGTCTTCATTTAGATTTATTATGCACCGCTATCACATTCGCTTCAAGAATGGAGCAAATCAAGTGGGACAAGCTTCATGCTTTTTCATGAAAAATACATTATTTTCATTAGTCATCATTATATCATCAATATGGTGCATTAGGACTCAAACCCAATGCCTTACCCATATAAAGGCGTGCGCATAAGGCTATAATGCGTTGGGAGTCAAACCCAACTCTTATCATCATGGTGCACCAGGACTCAAACCCGGTGTCTTATTCTCGTGGTGCGTTGGGACTTGAACCCACCGTCTTACCCTCAGTTAATGACATAATAGGCTAAAGTGAGCCTTGAACCCATTGATTATCTCTACCATGACGGACATCACTCTGGATCAATGGATTTTCTTTACCACCAAATCTTTGCATTTTCTGTCTTGCTATTAATTTCCGTTTTACTACACCTGTCACGACCCTAGTTCACCAACCGTGAACATGTCATGACGGCACCTGGTCCCCATGACCAGGTAAGCCTAACATTTGCGGAAATATAATAATCGCGGAAAAATAGAGAAAATCAAGTCAAATATCTAAAGGAAACTGTACCGAATGCCGCTTGGGATGTACAACTCAATATCACAAGTCTAAAACAATTCCCAAAACCCGGAAACTCACGGGCAACACAGGCTACAGAAGTGTATAGTAAAGGTTCCAAACTCCTGAATTTCTAACAATCGAAGAAGGAAAACTAAGTACTAAAGATAGAGTAAGAGGGAGACTCGTCGGTCTGCGGACGCAGCAGATCTACCTCGAAGTCTCCGTCGTCCTCCTGCCTCACTGATAGTGCGCCTGAGTGGAGGTACCTGGATGATCTGCACATGAAAAACATGCGCCGGAAGGGCATGAGTACACCATAGCGGTACTCAGTAAGTGCCAAGCCTAACCTCGGTTGGGTAGTGACGAGGAAGGTCAGGGCCCTACTGAGATAAAATATAATAATAATAATAATTTAACAATATAAAAATCTGACAGATATAATAAGTACAGCAGTGAAATAAGACAAGTCAACGAGGCTATAACAACTACACGAGTACAGAATAAACACAGAGTAAACACAACTCAATACCAATGATAACACTGAGGGTCTCCCAGGATACCGTCCTGTAGCCCTTTTTCTCATCTGTCCAGTGGATCTCCCGGGATACCGTCCCGTAGTCCATCATATGTGTACATCCGAAGGATCTCCCGGGATACCGTCCCGTAGTCCAACCACCAATGTGCAGGGGGATCTATCGGGAATCTAACCTGCAGTCCCAAAGTAAAAGTGCAGGGGGATCTATCGGGAATCTAACCCGCAGTCCCAAAGTAAAAGTGCAGGGGGGTCTATCGGGAATCGAACCCGCAGTCCCAAAGTAAACAAACAAGGGGGAGAGCTACCGGAATCCCACATCCGTAGTCCCAATGTAAATGCGCAATCACAACCAGAAGGTACACGGAAACGAAGTACAAAAGACAAGCAACAGATAGTACTGGCCTAGCATGCTTCACGTAGTACAGTTAAGGCAACTTAAGCAATTAGGCAAGTTAAATCAACTAAACATGCTTTCCTAATCTAGCACAGGTTATAATGCAAGTAGAATAAAGCAAATATGAAAGGAACTCAATCTCAATATCTTAAGAAAATCGGATTTCCAACAATTGGCTCAAGTACACGCCCGTCACCTCGCGTACAAGGCACTCAAATCAACAAATAACAAATCCTAAGGGGAAAGGTCCCCCACACAAGGTTAGACAAGCCACTTACCTCGAACCGGCTCAATATCAATAGAAACCACGCCTTTGCCACGAGTATCCGACTCCAAATGGCCCAAATCTATTCAATTCAACTACATATCGTAAATAATATTGCAAACAACTGATTCCACTATTAAAGTTAAAGCTAGGGCGCGAAATAGATAAAATGACCAAAATGCCCCTCAAGCCAACGTCTCGAAATTGAATAATTTTTACATTTTCAGAACCCTCGTACTCTCACGAGTCTAACCATATAAAAATCTCTCAAATCGGAGGTCAAATGACCCCCCAAAACCCCATACGTTAGGTCTAAGAAGTTTACCCACTTCCCATTCAAAAATACAAAATTAAACGGGTAGAATTTGCGATTAGATTAATGGGTTTTAGTCATAGGAGAGTAGAGAATCGTTACCACTGATTGCCCTTGAAAAACCTTGCTGCGCGCACCGCTGAATTGGTGAAGCGCTATCCACTGGAACATTACGGACGTCGTCGGGTCAGAATCGGACTCGTACTTCATCTCCATACAGCATCCCTCTCCTCTTCCGCCACCAGCGAGGCTAAGAAGCCCCCCGCCGAAGCCACCGAAGGAGCGCTATTGCCTCACCCAACATTAGCAGCCAACTAATTGAGGACTACTGCCCGTCCTCAGCGGACTGGAACCTCCAACTGAGTCACCGAAGCGAGACGACATCATCATGGCCTAAGCCAGCCGGGCCAACCCCCCTATTGTCTGTCGCACCCTCAATGAGCATGGCACCGCATCCCGATCGGAGGCAGAGTCCAATTACATTTACCACCAGGACGACCGAGAGCACCGCGTGAACACGCCCTAACGCCTATAATCAATGTCCTCTCCTACCTCCCCGTCTGATGGCGATTCCGCACATAAGGGCGCACAACCCTCGATTTGCCCCTGTCCGAAGTGCGGCCGTGCTGGAAAAGGAACCGCTGAAGATTCAACTGACCTGCCAAGCCTAGGTATTGAGCGCGGACACGGTCGCCGCAGTAAAGTCGTAAGCGATTGCGCCGGTCCGACCGGTAGGCCACTGAGGGCCGGCCCTGCACGCGGCGTTGCCCTCCCTGATCACAGAAAAACAAAGTTGGATGAATAGAGTTGAAACAAAGCGGAACAGTTAAGAAGAAATCAATTTTTATACCTGCCAGGGTCTTAAGGTCTACGGCCATGCCTCTCCAGAAAGAATGCCATGGCGTATCCCCCACCGTATGGGGGGAAGCACGCCTCACCCACTCAACGAACTCCAGCCAACGGCGCCGGCGACCGGACCTTTTCGGCTACAAACATTGCATAACGATCCACGTTTATGGCACAAGACGTAAGGAGAGGCAAAACAAAGAAAAAAAGGGAGATTCAATGAATTAAGGAGCTTACGTGCATGATTCCAAGCCTCTGGGAATCCAGCTAGAAGCACCCACTAAATGTCCGAGTCTGAATGTAGAGAAGTGCTCGAAGCGCAGATTCGACCTCATCATCCAGCTTCACAGCAGTCAGGGCCCCTTCGTCCCGCTACGGAGGGCAGGCTCGAATCATGGTACGCACGAACTCTTGGGGGAAGCGTAAGATGCATAAACACATGCTCAGTCGTGGACCATCACCTACGCCGGCCAGTTCTGCATATTGATAAGCATATGGCTTAATGAATGTGTAAATGAGAAGGAGCAAGCTGACCCGGGCATACCCCGTAGTAACGCAGAAATCAACCACTTAGCATTGGAGCAAGACTTAAACCCCAACTTGAAGGGATAAGGCCATAAAAAGACGCAGCTAATCCGCTACCGGTCGGTGTGGACCCTCTCCTCGCCATTCTAGAGAATGACGTCAGCAATAGTTGGGGATGACCCCACTGTCCCGTAGTTGGGACCATCCAATCTCCCCCATTAATGGGTGGCTTCAATCCACTGATCTCCCCACCCATCGGCGGTGAATCAGCATCGGACCTCCGGGCAGAGATTCACTATCTCCGTCAAACCGATGGAGCTTCACGGTCTCCACCAGTTCTGCACCCGACCATTGCGGAAGTGGCTCTTCAGTCACCGGAGAGTCAACCGGAAGACTCCGTTGGAAGAACGTTTTTGGGAAAGAACTGCTGCCATTGTGATTTCGATAACGAGAAAGAACACAAAAAGTTTGAAGGGACGAGACGGAGAAGTTATGTCAATCGAAAGAACAAAGATGAAGGTGAATTAGCAGGAAGAAAAGCTTCTATCAAAATCTCTCTCAGACCAACAATGAAATCATAAAAATGAATGCCTCAAGCCCTTATTTTTAAGGCCAACACAGTGGCTTTCATGAACCCAATAGCCACCTTAACACACGATGAACCAACCCGAACGCCGTTCAATTTCTACAGAAACATGCGTCATTATGACAAGCTCCATGAAGCAGGCATTTCAGTCTGCCAACCGGCGTCTCGCCCTCAAATGGTTGTCAACGACTATGACGCTGAGCGATTTCCGGCGCGCCCTCAAACAATTCATTGGACGTCGCCAAAAACGTATCAAAGGCATTGCCTTACTCACCCCTCGCCGCACAACATCGATCCGTCCGCCCATGGACGCACGGGTATGCATCACAAACAAAAGTAAGGAATCAGAGCACAACAAAGCCTCGACCGTCACTCGAAAATTAAGTTAAAGGGTCAAATGCCCTTCGCCAAGCGAGGGGGGAGCAGTTCAACCTCGTCGAAACGGTCGACTTGATAACACAATAACAAAACACTGACACTTACAGGCTAAGAGGGCCCATCGCCAAAGAGAATTCGGCCCGTCGACCAAAGCGGGCAGTCGACTCTCTATCCGAGTTTTCAACTACAGTCGATGAAATCCTTCATCGATGCTCGGCCAAGGCACGACCTCAATAAGCGGAGGACTAACTGTATGGGTCAAGAATCCGACCTCCACGCATAATTAAACGAGCCTAATCCCTCCCTTTAATGCTAATTTCATGATTGATTCAGTGGTATGACCACACTCAGGAATTACGGTATTCCAACCCTTATCTGAATTCGCATCAAGCAAGGCACGACCGGTCCGTCATCATGAAGCGCGAAATCACGGGTCACGCCACTATCCACAGCTCCGCGAGCTACAGCTATAAATACCAAAGAGCGGAAGCCCTATGAAAAGGGGCTGCTTCTTCTTTCACTAATAGAATGGGAGAGTAGAGGAAAGATAGAAGACATCACATCATATATGGGAAAGTAGAACATCATTTGTAAGCTCTGAACGCTCTTTCATGTGAGAGAGAACACAACAAATACTAATCAATAAAAGCTTTTAATGTCTCTCCTCCTAACTTCTGTGTACTTATTTTCGTTTCCTTCAATTGGTCCAATGGAATTATTACAGTTTGCCTATATGAATTTTCCCGTGATTTATTTATATCTGTTTTAATACTCATATAGGTAATGTGATAACTTGTCGAGCAAACATTAACTTCTTTTACAAAGTTCGTGACCGTATTGACAGAAGTTGCCCGTAATTATTATAATGGCGGTAATGGCTTCCTAGACGCACCTTAAACTAGTAGTGGCTTTTACGAAAGCTGATACAATGTGAACTTTGAAATTCTTCCCATCTGAAACACTCAAACCTTGAAAAAATGTAGTTACTAATAAACACATCCACCAGAGCTGTATTCAGTTGCCGCTGACATGGGTACAACACATCATGCTAAGCCTATTTATTTACTTTGCGCATGTGATTTATTTGATGGGTCCCATTTTTAAATAACAAAATAAGAAAAAAAAAGAGTTACAAAATACAAAAAGGAAAAAAAAAAAGCAAAAAGCCTGAAACTACCAACCCCCCCTTCTTTCACTCGCTCTTCAACCGCTCCTATTCTGTTTATATCATCTTTGTCTTGTAACGTCTCTCTGCCTTATTTTACAAAAAAATGACAATCAACCATTGTCAAGCAATTCCCTACCAAAAACTCAAACAAGAAAACAGCTATTTTGAATGATGAACGAAGTATCGATTTAATACACCTAACAGAAAATCGGATAGTGGATTATCACGTCGATTTTTGACTGTTTTTAGGGTTCTGATCTGGGGAAATTGAGTTTGAGCAGTCTGACTTTTTGTTCAGTCTTGCCTTTTTATGACTCTTAATTCTTAGCTTATTTTTAAGTTGCCTACTCAGCTGGATTTGCTCACCACTTCCTTTTTCTTATCATTATAACCTTTCTATGTTCTAAATACTATCTTTTTAAAAGAAATTAGTATGATCCATGTTAAAATAATTTATTACTAGAATGGAATTGGTTTCTGAAATTTTGCCTGATTCCAAGGCTCTAATGCTGATGAAATTTTTCTTCTGTCACGAATGAACGAGCCTTCCTGCTGTTAGCAAATTGGGCTCCCTTTGGAGGAGTGATGAAAACAGATAGGAGGAAAGTGCCAAACACCAAACTAAATCGACCATGACCACCAATAGACTACTCACACGTACTCCCGACCAACGCCAAGAGCCCGCCCGCAAGAAGAACCCCACCGCACGGCATATCCCAGAACAATCGAACTCACAGGAACTTCGATTAGAAAATGAAAAAATTGGTAGGAAGTTTTGACTGGGAAAAGACGAAAGAAGTGGAAAAGTCTTTTTTATTTCCTTTTCATTTTTCATTTTTATTTTAACATTACTTTCTAATTTTAATTTTTTAAAGTAAAGCAATATATTCACGCGCCTTTGGCAGCGTGATTTGCACCACAGTTTTAAGTCATGTCAGCTGAAGTGCTTCCAATGGCATGTGTCAACCGGTCAAAAAGTGTTTTATTAGTATTCCACTTTTTTTCAAGTTTGAGGTTCAAAATGGAAAATTCAAAAGTTCATTGTATCGGCTTTCAAAAGCCCTACAAGTTTAAGTGGCCCAGGAAGCACATTTGCGTCCTTATTTTAATTGTTCACGAACTTTTTTCCTCCAACCTTTTATCAAGGGTTATCTTATAAATCCACAAAATATCTTTTTGCCCGTGTATGTTTTTTTTTTAAAATAAGTAGTTAATACACTGAAAAATCCCTGCCCAGACAAACACATTACAATCTTCTCATCTGTTAAAAAACTAAGCTCAAAGTAAATAACATAAAACAAAGAAAATAGACAAAGAGATTATAGAGAGAAAGAGAGGAGAGAATCTATTCTTCCATGTATTCAAGTGTGTCACAATGTGATGCCCAAACCCTTCTATTTATAGGATGATATAGGTAATACAAAGGGACCTCCAATAAACGGTAATTAACTATTGAGGAACAAACGTGGGGGAAGATCAGGAGGTGTGGGAGTTTACATCCATTAATGGTAAGCAAGAGTGGAGGTTAATGGGAAGTGTAGCTGGGTGTTACTCCCTTAGGAGTTATGGACATCCACCATTAATCAAGTAATTTCATAAAACACTCCCTTGGATGTCCACAATATATGTGCCTGCGTTAAAAAACCTTACTTAGGAAAAACCTATGGGAACAAATTCTAGTGACAGGAAAAAAGAGTACACATATTCTGATGAGGATACGCTTTATTTGTGCCTGGGTCGTTAAAAACCTCTGCCAGCGAACCAAACCAGTGGGATAAAACTTAGCTAGGGAAACAAAAGTACAGCACTATTTTTGTCTTCCCCTGCATGAAAATATCACGCGAATTCCAAAGCTTGTCTAACAACTTCTTCTAATAATGAAGATCACGGCAAATGCCTTGTGTGAATTTTCGCCAAATTATCACTTTTGAACGAATTTCTTATACATCTATTTCATTCAATTCTGTTGAAGATTGTGTACCTGAACAAAAAACTCTTTGATGAAACTATTATTGATTTATTCAGTCCTCCTTCAATATTCTTCTTTCAATTGAGATCAAGCAAAACATCACATTCTTCATTATTATTGGAAATCTTTCTTCAAAGAGAAGTGCACTACAGTCTTTGTGAATATGATAATATGACCAATTCCTCACATACAAATAGATTGGTTTGAAAAAACTAACTTCATAAATGCCGTCATTTGCATAAAACAACAAAACCTTGACAAATATTTTTGTATGAATTAAACAATCTATATCCAAGGATTTTGCAATATAATACTAATTATATTTCTATTATCTCCATATAGCCTTTTACTTCTCGGGAGTTTGTTGGGACTATTCGTCCAAAACTTCATTATTTTTAGATGGAAGTCCAATTTTCATTGCATAATTTTTCATTTGCAATCATTTATCTGGTCCAAAAATTCCCCTGACAGATTAGAGCTCAAGCATCCTTGTATATTTATTATTAATGAGCGCTACATTATATTAACAACATCGTCGACGTATCATTTTTAACGTCGGTTCCATCATCCAGTCAATAAAGTACATTACACTAGTCGACAGATCTCACTATTTTCAGGTACCTGAGCCTCATTCCATGAAGGCTCTATGAGAGTGTTTATGTCATGGTGCTTCTTAATATAGCACTTGCCTCCTCTTATTAATGGACGCATCTTGAACATTTGCTCCTCTCCTTCGTTCAAGGAGTTTATATCTTTGAAACGATTAGTCTATTACGCTTCAAAGAGTTCCATAGGACTATGTTTTATCAATGGACTCTTTTCTATTTGGAGCATTAGTAGCTGGAAATATGACATTTAGTTTGGGTCAGCAAAATGCGCATAGGAAATTATTTTGCAAATGAATTATCAGCTTGAAGCTTCAAAGTTCATATTTTCTTGTACGAGGATCCTAATGTACTCATAATAATTCATTCCAGTGTAATTACTTTTTCTCAGCTGCTGCATTTTCTCCCCTAAATTTGGGATCACACACACCAAATATCCCAACCCTTCAATTGAAACCAATCTTGTGGCATCTGTCGGTGGGCACAATTAAATCATATAGTAATCCATATTTCTAGATGAAAATATTTGGTTCCGACCCTGAAACCAATTGTGATGGGGAAAATTTATCATAACTTGTGGGCTAGATGCGTACAATGTGTTGTTGTATATTTAAATCAATATACTTCAATACTCAAACTTTCCATTTGGAGTTTTGTTCTCATAACCAATGGTTTTAGCTAAATTGGGGTCAATACAATTTCTACTAAACCAACTTGTGATTTATACCAGCATTCTCATTCACAGATTTACATATCTGCGGATTGTGCTCTAATAATTTGAGGCAAGCAACCTGCAAAAGCCAAGCAAGTTTGATAACAATGCACATGTGACCATACAAATGATGCATCTCATTAAATCAATATAATAGTAAACGATCACATGGCAGGTGACTGGGCCCATATATCTATTCGTTCCAGAAAATCAAGAGATTCAATACCAACCTAACTGTGTAATATCATGAGAAATAGGCAGCACAAGAGAATTCTTTGAAGAATCTTCTATTTGCTTCAATATCTATCCAATGTGAATTCCAATTAATCTTTCACATGCATAAATTGAACCGGAGGAAATGGCACCAACCGGTCGTTGCCAAGAATAATATTTGTATTCAACATAAATATTTAATTTACTATGCATGTGATTCATATCCAATGCTATTACATCTGTAGTACAAATAGAAGAAATCGGGAAAACTTTCATATTTACCCGGTCACTGTTATGGTATAATATGAAGATAACTCAATGTTTTTTTCATTTATACATTCTCAACATGCCACCATTTTGGCTAAATACCATTTGAGAAACTCAAAAGTTTCTTTTTTGAGCTTACTACTACCAATCGCCATGAATGAATATTATTTATTCGGGGTAGTAACAATTCGCTCTTTTCTGGATACTCTCTCCATTATTTTGTGTACTACAAGATCTTTTATACCACCATACCAGTGGTGAATTTTTTCTCCACAGAAAAAATTATCCTTATCATTGTCATTAATGACAAAAACATTATAGACAAGACAATTATTTCTTTGCTTTACTTTTGCCCTTTAAATAACTTTTTTACTGAAGCATGTCAAAATTATTTTCGGCGCACCACATAGTACACGACAAATGACGTTATTCGTGTAACCACATAGTAGTTGTTCATGATCTTTCTCTTCTCTCAAACCTCCCGTTAGAAGTGGAGTTTGTAGTACTTTACTCAACCATGCATACACATATTCTTGATGCATTAAATTTGTATCAACATATATTACTTCACATTCACTCTCAGGAATGGAGTCTGCTTTACACATGCTTAGCACAAAGTCGCATTTTCAAAAAAAAAATGGACTATAAAATCGTCAGAGCGTGCCTCATATTTACAAAACCATATTGAATCACACATATCCTTCACCTTGAAGGATTATTTTGAGAACCCTCTTATTGTTCTCGCTTTTCACAATTACCATAGATGATGACTATTATTATTTTGGTCTTTGGCACGCCCACGTTATTAGTCAACCATTTCTTCAAATTTAGATTTATTATGCACGCTATCACATTCGCTTAAATGGAGCCAAATCAAGGGGAACAAGCTTCTATGCTTTTTTCATGAAACAATACATTATTTTCATTAGCATCATTATATCATCATATGGTGCAATTAAGGACTCAAACCCATGCCTTACCATATAAGGCGTGCGCATCAAGGCCTATAATGCGTTGTGGAGTCCAAACCAACTCTTCATCGAATCATGGTGCACCAGGACTCCAAATCCCGGTGTCTCTTATTCTCGTGTGTGCCGTTGGGACTTGAACCCACCGTCTTACCCTCAGTTTAATGATCATAATAGGCTTAAAGTGGAGCCTTGAACCCATTGGATTATCTCTACACTATGACGGACATCACTCTGGATCAATGGATTTTCTTTTCACCACCAAATCTTGCATTTTTCTGTCTTGTCTATTAATTTTCCGTTTTTCACTACACTGTTCACGCACCTAGTTCACCAACCGTAACATGGTCCATGACGGCACTGGGTCCCCCATGACAGAGTAGCCTAACATTTGGGAAATTAATAATCGCAGAGAAAAATAGAGAAAATCAAAGTCAAATATCTAAGGAACTGTACCGAATGCCGCTTGGGCAATGTACAACTCAATATCAACAAACTCTAAAACAATTCCCCAAAAACCGGAAACTCACGGGCAAAACAGGCTACAGAAGTGTATAGTTAAAGGTTCCAAACTCGTGAATTTCTAACAATCGAAGAAGGAAACTAAGTTACTAAGATAGAGTAAGAGGGAGACTCGTACGGTCTGCGGAGCAGTCAGATCTACCTCCGAGTCTCCGTCGTCCTCCTGCCTCCTGATAGTGCGCCCTGAGTGAAGGTACCTGGATGATCTGCACATGAATAAAACATGCGCCGGCAAAGGCATGAGTAACATCCATAGGCGGTTACATCAGTATAGTGCCAAGCCTAACCTCGGTTGGGTTAGTGACGAGGAAGGTCAGGGCCCTACTGAGATAAAATATAATAATAATAATAATTTAAACAATATATATAAAATCTGACCAGATATAATAAGTACTAGCAGTTGAATAAGACAAGTCAACGGAGGCTATAACAACTACACGAGTACAGAATAAACACAAGTTAACACAACTCAATACCAATTGATAAACACTGAGGGATCTTCCAGCGATACCGCAGTCCTTGTAGCCCTTTTCTCATCGTCAGTGGATCTCGCCGGGGATACCGTCCGTTAGTCGCATCATATTGGTGTACATCGAAAGGATCTCCCGGATACCGTCCCGTAGTCCAACCACACATGTGCAGGGGATTATCGGAATGACTAAACCTGGCAGTCCCAAATAAAAGTGCAGGGGGATTAATCGGGATATCTAACCCGCCAGTCCCATAAGTAAAGTGCAGGGGGTCTATCGGAATCGAAACCCGCAGTCCCAAAGTAAACAAACAAGGGGGAGAGCATACCTGGAATCACCCACATCCGTAGCCCAATGTAACATGCCGCAATCACAACCAGAAGGTAACACGGGAAACGAAGTACAAAAGAACGCAGCAACAGATAGTAACTGGCCTTAGCATGCTTCACGCTAGTACAGTATAAGGCAACTTAAGCAATTAGGCAAGTTAAATTCACACTAAACATGCTTTCCTAATCTAACACAGGTTATAATTGCAAGTAGAATAAAGCAAAGTACTGAAAGGAACTCAATCTCAATACTTAAGAAAACCGGATTTTCCCAAATTGGCTCAAGTACAGCCGTCACCTCGCGTACAAGGCACTCACAATGAACAAATTAACAAATCGCTAAGGGGAAAGGTTCCCCCACAACAAGTTAGACAAGCCACTTACCTCGGGAATCGGCTCTAATTATCAATAGAAACCAACGCCCTTTGCCACAGTATCCGAATCCCAAATGGCCGCAAAATCTATTCCAATTCAATTACTATCGTAAATAAATTTGTAAAAAAAATAAAAAAGAAATAAACACACCTGATTCCACTATTAAAGTTAAAGCTTTAACGGCGCGAAAATAGATAAAATGAACTAAAACGCCCTCAGGCCAGCGTCTCGGAATCGAATAATTTTCACATTTTCAGAAACCCTGTAGCTTCTCACGAGTCTAAACTATATAAAAATCTCCCAAATCGGAGGTCGGTTGACCCACTCACAAACTCAAATAATTAAGGTCTATGAAGTTTCTTTCCAATTTTCCCCAATTTTGACCTTGAATTCGAATTTCTAATGGTGGATATTACTATAATGAATGTGAATATCAACAAGAAGCGACCAAAGAACGTTACTCCTCAGTGATCTTCACTTCAAATCCCACTCAGAATCGCCTTAACACCGAAGCTCTCAATTGATTTTTGCACATTACTGAACTCAAACCTCGTGACATCTCTATTTCATGTCTAGGGTATTCCCGCTTCTACGGCAAGGGACCGGCTTCTGCGGGATCCGCTTTTTGCGAACGACGAGCCGCTTCAAGCGTTCATTAAAGTCAAGATTTCTGC
>NW_017676933.1:34210-36908 GCF_001879085.1 Nicotiana attenuata
GCTTCTGCGGCCCTTCACCGCACCTGCGGTTGCCGCTTATGCGGATTCATTACCGCTTTTGCGGTTTCAAACAAAATTCGAAAGACCGCATCTGCGACTACCATCTCGCAGGTGCATAACCGCTTCTGCGGTTAAACTTTCACACCTACGGAATCTGAAGAAGCACTCGAATTTCGCTCCTGCGGTTGTCTAGCCGCTTCTGCGCTTCCCAAGCTGCAGAAGCGGAAATACCAGATGACAGAACCTTCAGCAATTCATTCAACTTCAAAATTTTCCGTCAACCACCCAAAATCATCCCGAGGCCCCCGGGACCTCAACCAAAAGCACCAATACCACCTAATACCTTATTCGAACTTGTACCAATCCTTAAAACACCTAAAACAACGCCGGAAACCCGAAATAATCAAAGATTCAAGTCTAAGAACCTCAAATTCCAACCAAACACGCTTTCGATCAAAAACCTAACCAAACCTCGTCCGAATGACCTGGAATTTTGCACACACATCCCAAATGACATGACGGAACTAGTGTAACTTCTGGAATTCCAATCCGACCCTCGGATCAAAAACTCACTATCGGACCGGAAACTTCAAAAATACAAACTCCGGCATTTCAAGCCTAAATGAGCTACGGACTTCCAAAATACATCTCGAACACGCTCCCCACCCCGAAATCACCTAACGGAGCTAACGGAACCATCGGATTTCCATTCCGAGGTCGTCTTCACAATGTTCCGACTACGGACCATTTTTCAACACTTAAGCTCTCGTTTAGGGACTAAGTGTCCCAAAACTCTCCGAAACTCAACACCGAACGTCCCGGCAACCAAAATAGCAGAAATGAACTTAGGGGAAACAGTTAATGGGGGATCGGGGCGTAATTTCCAAAAATGACCGGCCGGGTCGTTACATCCTCCTACACTTAAACATTCGTTCGTCCTCGAACGAGCATAGAGAACATACCTGAAGAAGTGAAAAGATGAGGGTACTGGCTGCGCTTATCCTGCTCGGTCTCCCAAGTTGCCTCCTCGGCCGGCTGACCCCGCCACTGAACCTTTACTGAAGCTATGTTCTTTGACCTCAACTTTCTGATCTGCCTGTCCAAAATAGCCACTGGCTCCTCAACATAGGATAGATCCTTGTCCAACTGGACTGAACTGAAATCCAACACGTGCGACGGATCACCGTGATACCTCCGGAGCATCGAAACATGAAATACCGGGTGAACTCCGGCCAAGCTGGGAGGTAGGGCAAGCTCATAGGCAACCTCCCCAACTCGCCTCAAGATCTCAAAAGGGCCAATAAACGTCGGACTCGGCTTCCCTTTCTTTCCAAACCTCATGACGCCGTTCATAGGCGAGACCCGAAGCAGAACCCGCTCACCAACCATATATGAAACATCACGAACCTTCCTGTCCGCGTAACTCTTCTGTCTAGACTGGGCTGTACGGAGTCTGTCCTGAATCGCCTTGACCTTCTCCAATGCATCCTGAACCATCTCTGTACCCAATAGCCTGGCCTCACCCGGCTCAGACCAACCCACCGGAGATCTACACCTCCTGCCATATAAAGTCCCATACGACGCCATCTGAATGCTGGATTGATAACTGTTGTTATAAGCAAACTCCGCCAATGGCAAGAAATGATCCCAAGACCCTCCAAACTCAATCACACACGCACGGAGCATGTCCTCAAGAATCTGAATAGTGCGCTCGGACTGTCCGTCCGTCTGGGGGTGAAATGTTGTGCTCAACTCCACCCGAGTGCCTAACTCCTGCTGCACAGCTCTCTAGAACCGCGATGTAAACTGGGTACCTCTGTCTGAAATGATAGAAACTGGAATACCATGCAAACGGACGATCTCCCTGATATAAATCTCCGCCAACCGCTCCGATGAATAAGTGGTACACACAGGAATGAAATGAGCGGACTTGGTCAGCCGGTCCACAATAACCCAAATGGAATCAAACTTCTTCAAGGTCCGTGGAAGTCCAGATACAAAATCCATGGTGGTGCGCTCCCATTTCCACTCCAGAATCTCTATCTGCTGGAGCAACCCACCCGGGCGCTGGTGCTCATACTTCACTTGCTGGCAGTTGAGGCATCTAGACACATAACCAACTATATCCTTCTTCATTCGCCTCCACCAATAGTGCTGCCTCAGGTCCTGATACATCCTCGCGGCACCCGGATGGATGGAATACCGCGAACTATGGGCCTCTGCTAGAATCATCTCTCGAAGGCCATCAACATTGGGCACACAAATCCGGCCCTGCATCCTCATTACTCCATCATCTCCAATGGTCACATCTCTGGCATCCCCACGCTGGACCTTGTCCTGAAGGACAAGCAAATGAGGGTCATCATACTGCCGCTCCCTGATACGGTCAACTAAGGAGGACCGGGAAACCACACTAGCTAGAACTCGACTGGGCTCCGAAAGATCCAATCTCACGAACTGGCTGGCTAAGGCCTGAACATCCATCGCCATAGGCCTCTCTGAAGCTGGTAAATATGCCAAACTCCCCAAACTCTCCGCCCGGCAACTCAAGGCATCCGCCACCACATTGGCCTTGCCCGGGTGATATAGGATAATGATGTCATAATCCTTCAGCAGCTCTAACCACCTCCTCTGATGCATATTGAGATTCTTTTGCTTGAGCAAGTGCTGTAAACTCCTATGATCAGTATAGATCTCG
>NW_017676934.1:0-717 GCF_001879085.1 Nicotiana attenuata
CGGGCTGACCCAAATCATTGTGATTGTCTTCTAGCCAGCCTAAATAATGTGGGGTACAACCAGCATGGTAGCGATCTGGTTCGATGGTGTCTTTTCCTAAGACAATTTTGCAATGCCACATATGCTGAGCCTGGCACCAGTATGGACTGTCGTCATC
Organism: Nicotiana attenuata; assembly: GCF_001879085.1. NCBI lineage: Eukaryota > Viridiplantae > Streptophyta > Magnoliopsida > Solanales > Solanaceae > Nicotiana > Nicotiana attenuata. The sequence goes on from NW_017676934.1 coordinate 158, forward strand.
CTGGAAGTCGGCCCGGAAGTGACTCATCTTGTCGACCCTTGGTATAACCTGCTTCCTACCTGCCTGTCTCATAACCCGGATAGGGACATATGGGTAGGTTCCTCTCAAACCGATCAGTATCAGAAATGGCGCATCCCTAGATCGGATGATGAATTCTTCAGTAGGGAACCACTCGAACATCCATTGCACTCGGTCCTCAGTAATATTGTTAAAGAGTTCGACCCATTCTTTTGCATTCTCTGGTTGGGCGAACATGTTGGGCATATAATTCATTCGCTTTGGGTGATGGAAGGCGATATGATCGTCCCAGTCTCTACGATGGATTTCCTGCCGGTACTCACCCTTTTGGAGGTGTTCCATGAGCCATAGTTGGAGTAGCAAATTACAACCCTTGAAATGCTTGGCTCCCTCTTGGCATCTTTCCAGGGCGCGGTATATTTCTGCAACTATCATTGGCACAAAGGATGAATGGCTGTCCGTTAATTCCTTCCATCAAGGTTTTGGTGACCATGGCTAGTCTGGTATGGATTCTTGCTTTCTTCGTTGGAACACTATCATCC
>NW_017676934.1:2055-7304 GCF_001879085.1 Nicotiana attenuata
CCTAATGATTGAGTGCATTAGGACACTAAGAATAAAAATAAAAATAAAAAGAACCAGAGAATGGGTAAGGGCTTGAAATTATCTCGAGGGGAAGGTGTTAGGCACCCCCCAAGATCCACTAGTGTGGTTCCCGGCCATGCTATAATTGTGACTTTAAATATAAACAACAAGTAAATATACAAGACAGCTTTCACATAACGATTGCAAACAAGGGAAGTATAAAAGTTAAATAAACATGCTGAAGTTCGGAGATAGGCGATTTCATAATTATATAAGGGATATGCAAGTGTAGGAAAAGGGGGTCAAATAATTGGTACAAATAGTCAAACAAAGGGAATAAAAGAGGCGGAAGTTTGGAGAAGAAACAGTGCTGGAAATCAAATAATTAAAAGAGATTTTTTAGTGATTGAAGTAAAAGAAGAAGTTTAGATAACTGAAAAATTAACAGCTTTTCTAAAAAAAAAGTTCTGGAAAGAAAAGAAAGTAAACAAATAAAGAGGGAGGGGGTCCTAGGTTTATACATAACATGGATCACCCCACACAACACCCGTGTTGCTGCGTGTTTACATTGGGACTACGGGCGGTTCCTGGTAGATCCCCCTTGCTTGTTTATTTGGGACTACGGATGTGGTATTCTGGTAGATCCCCCCTGTACATTTACATTTGGGGACTACGGATCGAGATTCCGGTAGATCCCCGGCGCACTATGAGTTGGACTACGAAACGACACCCGGGAGATCCACTGGACATTTACTTTTGGGGGCTACAGGACGGTATCCTGGTAGATCTCCGGTTGTTGGATATTTACATTTGGGGGCTACAGGACGATATCCTAGTAGATCCCCGGTTGCCATTTTTGTGTCAAGTTGTATTCTTCTGTGATGTTTTCTCACTGTTGTAATTGTTGTTATTGTTATTATTATCCTGTGTTGCTTTAAATATTGCCTCATTTCATTATATATTTATGCATATGACCAGTAGGGCCCTGACCATCCACGTCACTACTCGATCGAGGTTAGGCTTGGCACTTACTGGGTAACGATGTGGTGTACTCATGCCCTTCCCTACACATGTTTTTGCGTGTGCAGATCCAGGTACTTCTACTCAGTCTTATCACCCTTGAAGTGAGGCGCTTTCTGTAGAGACTTCGAGGTATATCTGCCGCGTTGCAGACCGAGGAGTCCCTTTCTATTCTCTGTACTAGTATAGCCCTTCTGTATCTTCCTTGTTGATAGACATTTCTGGAGTTTTTCGTTTCCGTAATTATTTCTTTTCCGCATTTGTTAGGCTTACCTAGTCGTAGAGACTAGGTACCGTCACGACTGTTCACGGAGGGCGAACTTGGGCTGTGACAAGTTGGTATTAGAGCTCTAGGTTCATTGGAGTCATGAATTACAAGCCGGTTTATTAGAGTCTCGTGGATCGGTACGGAGACGTCTGTGCTTATCCACGAGAGGCTATGTAATTGTTAGGAAAATTTCCACTTTATCTTATTTCCCCGTCGTGCGAGATTTTTGACATCACAATCCTAAACTTCTGTCTTCCATTCTCTCACAGATGGTGAGGACACGTGCAACTAGAGGTGACCAGACACCCGCGCCCCTTGCGAGAGCCTTCAGAGGTCGGGGCCGGGGTAGAGGCCGAGGACGCGCACGTGGTGCAGCTAGAGCACCTGCGCAAGCTACTACAGAGGAGCCGCCAGCAGTTCCAGCTGGAGCCCAGGCGCCTGATACGCCTACTGCTACTACCACTCCAGCACTTCAGGAGACCTTAATACAGTTCCTGAGCATGTTTGGTACATTGGTTCAGGAGGGATTAATTCAGGTTGTACCAACTACTTCACAGATCGGGGGAGGGACCCAGACTCCCGTCGCCCCCAGTGCAGAGCAGTTAGTTTGCATTTGTCAGGTCCCAGGTGTCATGGCGACACAGCCTGTGGTCCCAGTTCAGCAGGTGGTGAGGATCTCTCGCCGAGTAGAGGACAGAGAAGGTCAGGAGAGAGAGTATAGGGAGGCGAGGAGACCTCATAGACCGGAGAGATCCAGTGGCCCTTATTTTGGAGGAAGAGTTCGGCATGGAAGAGGCATTGGGGTCAGCCAACTCAGTGTGCGTCTCTGACTTCGCACAATGTTTCAGGTGTTCAGGGGTCTCAGAGTAACCGTACCGCACAGTTCCTACTGCCACATCAGGCGCGAGGTTGTTTTGAGTATGGTGACATACGCCATGTGATGAGGTATTGCCCTAGACTAGGGAGGGGTGTACCTTTAGAGACTTCACAGCCACAGCATGCTCCGCAGAGTTTCCAGGCTATAATTTCAGCACCAGTTGCTACCCCACCCGCCCCGCCAGCTAGAGGTAGAGGTCGGGGGGTAGAGGTCGCCTTAGAGGGGGAGACCAGGCCAGATACTATGCCCTTCCTGCCCGTACCGAGGCTGTCGCCTCCGATTTCGTCATCACAGGTATTATCCTGGTCTGTCATAGAGATGCATCGGTTCTATTCGATCTAGGCTCCACTTATCCTTATGTGTCCTCTTATTTTGCCCCGTGTTTGGGCGTATCTCGGGATTCCTTGAGTTCTCCTATTTATGTTTCTACTCCTATTGGAGATTCTCTTATTGTGGATCGCGTTTATCGGTCGTGTTTGATTGCTCTTAGTGGTTTTGAGACAAGAGCCGATTAATTATTGCTCAGCATGGTAGACTTTGATGTTATTCTGGGCATGGACTGGTTGTCACCCCATTATGTTATTCTTGATTGTCACGTGAAAACCGTGACACTGGCTATGCCAGGTGTACCACGAGTAGAGTTGAGGGGTACCTTAGATCATACTTCCAGTAGAGTTATTTCATTCCTTAAGGCTCGGCGTATGGTTGAGAAGGGGTGTGACGCGTATCTAGATTATGTGAGAGATGTCAGTATTGATACCCCTACGGTTGATTCAGTCCCAGTAGTACGGTATTTTCTCTGATGTGTTTCCAGTTGATCTTCCGGGCATGCCACCCGATAAAGACGTTGAATGGCATTGATATGTTGCCGGGCACTCAGCCCATTTCTATTCCTCCGTACCATATGGCTCCTCCTGAGTTGAAGGGGTTGAAGGAGCAGTTATAGGAATTGCTTGATAAGGGTTTCATTCAGCCCAATGTATCACCTTGGGGTGCTCCTGTCTTATTTGTAAAGAAGAAGGATGGTTCTATGCATATGTGTATTTATTATCGCCAGTTGAACAAGGTTACAGTGAAGAACCATTATCCTTTGCCTCGTATTGATGACCTATTTCATCAGTTATAGGGTGCTTGTGTGTTTTCTAAGATCGACTTGCGTTCAGGCTATCATCAGTTGAAGATTCGGGAGCCAAATATCCCGAAGACTGCCTTCGGGACTCGATATGGTCATTACGAGTTCCTTGATATTTCATTTGGCTGACCAATGCCCCAGTGGCCTTTATACATTTGATGCACAGTGTATTCCGGCCATATCTTGACTCATTCGTCGTGATCTTTATTGATGACTTTCTGGTATATTACTGGAGTCGGGAAGATCATGAGCAACACCTTAGGACAGTGCTTCAGACTTTGAGAGAGAAGAAATTATATGCTAAGTTCTCGAAATGGGAGTTTTGGTTGGATTCCGTGGCATTCTTGGGTCATGTGGTATCCAGTGAGGGGATAAAGGTGGATCCAAAGAAAGGTGGAATCAGTGCAGAGTTGGCCCAGACCATCCTCAGCTACAGAGATCCGTAGTTTTCTTGGCTTGGCGGGTTATTACCATCGATTTGTTGAGGGATTTTCATCTATTGCAGCACCTATGACCAGACTGACCCAGAAGGGTGCTCCGTTCCAGTGGACGGAAGAGTGTGAGGAGAGTTTCAGAAGCTCAAGGTAGCATTGACTACATCCCCAGTTTTGATATTGCCTACCGGTTCGGGGTCTTATACTGTCTATTGTGATATCTCGAGGATTGGCCTTGGAGCGGTATTGATGCAGGATGGTAGGGTGATTCCCTACGCATCCAGACAGTTGAAGGTTCATGAGAAGAATTATCCTGTCCACGATCTCGAGTTAGCTGCTATTGTTCACGCCTTGAAGATTTGGCGTCATTACTTGTACGGTGTGCCTTGTGAGATCTATACTGGTCACCAGAGTTTGCAGCATCTGTTCAAGAAGAAGGACCTTAATTTGCGTCAGAGGAGGTGGTTAGAGCTTCTGAAGGACTATGATATCACTATTTTGTGTCACCCGGGCAAGGCCAATGTGGTGGCCGATGCCTTGAGTCGCCGAGCGGAGAGTTTGGGGAGTTTGGCTTATTTACCAGCAGCGGAGAGGCCCATGGCGATGGATGTTCAGGCCTTAGCCAGCAAGTTTGCGAGACTGGATCTTTCGGAGCCTAGTCGGGTCCTTGTTTGTGTGGTTTCGCGGTCTTCCTTGTTTAATCGTATTTGGGAGCGTCAGTTTGATTACCTTCATTTGCGTGCCCTCAGGGACCGGGTTCTGCAGGGTGATGCCAGAGATGTGGCCATTAGTGATGTCGCGGTATTAAGGATGCAGGGTCGGGTTTGTGTACCCAATGTTGATGGGCTTCGGGACTTGATTCTAGAGGAGGCCCATAGTTCGCGGTACTCCGTCCATCCGGCTAATGAACAACACATCAACCCTAGCCACACATAACAGATAAATAACCCTCCGAAGGTCCACAATAACTGAATCATGGCACATGCTATCATATGACTATCTACCCACATCTTTGCCGTCCACAACCACGAGCTAACCTGTATATGAGAACTCCTAGTCTCCAACTCCGTATAGCATGTGAATTACCATATCTAATCCCAATTTCGCCGCTCGAATATGCCACACACCTCTAATACTCAATCATCCCACGAGAGGTACACCTATCATTCTTCTGTGCCACCTGGCAAACTCGCATATCATCAGTCAATCCAACAAGAAAGTGCCACAATACTATCGAAGTACCATCAACTCAATCGCGTTGCCTTTATCTGAAACATATACCATCGTCAAATTACTTCCAACTAGCCATACCATTTACTTAATCATCTGAAGATCATCTCTCCAATCATCTGAAATTGCCCGTGCTGCCTGAGAATTTATGGCCTTCAGTTCAGAACTAAACCGCAACCATACACACGCAAATCACAACCTCCACAGATACCGCATATACCAATCCATCCTAAAATAACATGAGAATTTCATATCCCTTCCGAGCCACAAGAAACGAAGTACTCAACC
>NW_017676934.1:7329-36901 GCF_001879085.1 Nicotiana attenuata
GGAAACATGAAAGGATTCATCACACGCCCATAACTCGGGGCTAAAACTCGAATCAAGACGGAAATCAAGCAACTAATAATTCTTCTATCCTCCAGCAGACCCTTCTCGTCGCTTCCAAATCATATGAATACATCTCACAGTCACATCACACTCATCACATAGCTATCCAGTCATTACTTCCCTTAATAGGGACACAACAGAGCATATAGGTCCAGAAACACGTGCTCACACAATCAGCACCTCGGTGCTCAAGCTATTGACAAAAATCCGGCTTCAAGCATCAGCACATAGAGATCACATCTCGCCCCTCAATCAGGGAATCACAAGCCATCGATGCACATCTGATACTGAGCGCTCATGTGCGCATACAAACGCGTGGAAGGAATCTCAAGAGTTACTTTTCAAGCTGAATAAAGGACACACGATAAGAGTTTCAAGAATGTGAAGCTTTTCCTAAAGGTTCTGCAGCCTCTCGAGGATAAATACAGATGTCTCCGTACCGATCCGCGAGACTCTACTAAACCTGCTCATGACTCGTGAGACCTATGTAACCTAGGCTCTGATACCAACTTGTCACGACCCTAAACCCAGACCCGGTCGTGATGGCGCCTCTCGTGAAGACAAGTCCAGCCGACACATTTCCAATTCGAAGTTCAATAGCTAAACAACAGTACAACAGGCTAAAACATGATTTAATAACGCTAAAGAGCGAATAATATCATAACAATGCGGAAGTACAACCCAAACACAGCCCCAAACCGGAATCCGATTCCGGAAGTTGGAGTAGGTCCATAACGTCAAATGTGACTTGTGTGCAAAATTTGAGGTCAACCGGACGTGATTTGATAGGTTTCGGCATCGGATGTGAAAGTTAGAAATTTCAAAGTTCATAAAGACGAATTTTGGCGTGATTCGTGATTTCGACGTTGCTTGATGTGATTTGAAGCCTCGACTAAGTCCATGATATGTCTCCAGACTTGTTGGCACGTCCGAACGGGGTCCCGAGGGGCTCGGGTGAGTTTCGGGGTGGTTCGGACCATTTCTAGGCCATTTATAACTGCTAGTTTTTGGCTACAGCAGTGGTATATGCGATCGCGGGGAATTGGTCGCGATCGCGGTGAGTAAAATGTGAGACACGGGCCAGTGAAGCGCGATCGTGGAAAGCCTTTCGCGATCGCGTAGAGTAAATATTCTGCTGCACTGACTCGACTTCGGAGGTTTATATCTCACAATCTATAAGTAATTTTGAGATGATATAAAAATAAAAGTTGTAGCCCTTTGTGTCTAGTTTCTAGAAAAGTAAACCATTCATGATTTGGATTTGTGTACAAAAAGTTATGGCTGTTACACTACAGGGTATCCGGGAAGATGATGAAGAAAGTTATGTTACACATGGGCTGACTTTTACAGATTATATCTAGAAATATATAAGGAAATGGTAAATTACCAACACATGAAAGTTGTAGATCTTTGAGTCTAGTTTTCATAACATTAAACCATTTGTCATTTGGAGTTGTGTGCAAAGAGTTATGACTATTCTACTAGAGGCTGTCCGGAAGGCTGGGAAATTGTGCTCCGCGATCGCGAAGAGTAAATTTTGGGCTGGAAAAATTGTTCTCCGCGATCGCGGAGCATTTTTCACGATTCGATGAGTAAATACCTGGGTAGAATGGTATTTTAGCGGGTTTAGCTCATTTTTCTTCATTTCTTCAAAGCATGGACGATTTTTTGGAGAGCTTCAAGAAGGGATTTCGTCATCTATGTTAAGGTAAGTTACTCCTACTCACTTCCAAGTTAAATACAAGATTATACCATGGAATTAGACATAAAAATTGTGGGAAAATTGAGATTTTTGGAAGAAAACCTAGAAACTTGATAAATTGGATTTTATCACGAATTTGAGCATGGAATTAGGAGTAAATTATATATTTGAGCTAGTGAAGCTATGGGTAGAGTATATCTTCGAGAAATTTTGGAATCCGGGCACGTGGGCCCGAGGGCGTTTTGATCAACTTTTCGTTCGGGGTTAAGAATTGTTACAAATTGGGTTGTAAAGTTTAATTGAACATATATTAATGGATTTGTATAATCATTGGCTAGTTTTGGAGCATTTTACGTTGGTGCAAGTCTTCGGAAGAATGTAGAATGCCGGTTATGAGTCTTCGGAGTGAGGTGAGTCTCCTTTCTAATCTTGTGAGGGGAAATTTATCCCATAGGTGAGTTAAATTGGTTATGTGCTCCTATTTGTGGGGGCTACGTACGCACGAGGTGACGAGAGTCTGTGCGTAGCTACTATTATGCTATTGTTCGGGTAGGCTAGGACCCAAAAAAAGCATGTTATACTTGGATTAACTGCGAACCCATTGATAGTTTGAATTGTTTAAATCACCTTGAATTGGTAAAGAAATTTAAAAAAGAGATTTAATATTAATTTTTCCTAAAATGTTAAAAAGAGAAATTTGTCTATTTGGATGATTATCCTCGATAAACTCTTAGTTTCCTACTTGAGCAAGTACTTTATATGTGCCTGCATCGCATGGACGATTCGCGAGCAGGATATGTGTTTATTTATGGAACGGGCCGAACGCCTCGGTGAGAATAGATGCATCTATGGTTCGTGCCGCTCGACTCTCGGCAGTGCACAGTTTACATTCCTGTTGGAGCGGGTCGTCGCCTCGGTGTGATTTGCGCATGTTTATCTGTTGTTTGAAAATTGTAAATGTGCAATTGGCCCTACGTGGCTTGATATAAACTGATAAGATAATAAAGAATAAACCTTGGAGGCCCTTGATTTGTTGTTGAAGGTGTTTACCTGTTTTATGGCTTCACAATTAGAACTTCTATATAAATCCATGATTATCCTCGCACTTATAGAATATTGTTAATTGACCTCTAGTGAGTGTCGAAGTTGACCATCTCGTCTCTACCCCTTCGGGATTAGGCGGGATACTCACTGAGTACATGTTGATTACGTACTCATACTACACTTCTGTGCTTTTTTGTTGCACAGGTATATATACCTCTAGCAGCCTATTGGGCGTAGCAGCATGGATGACGCTGGGACTAGGTGAGCTGCATCATTCGAGGCGACTGCAGCTAGGGTAGTCCCTTCCAGTGTACTGTATTTACTTTCCGTCCACTGTATTCCGGACGGATATTGTATTTTATTTCTCTTATCAGTAGTTGCTCATGTACTTGTGACACCGGGTTTCTGGGATGGTTTTCAACGGATTTGTACTAATTGTTATTATTTAAATTTGAATTCAAGTAGTGAACTTTTATTTATGAAAATGGAAGGAAAAACCTTAGATTTTTAAAAGTATTAAAAGAGGAATTAATTGATAAGTTAGTTGGCTGGCCTGACAGAGGTGTCCGGCGCCACCACGACCCTTAGTGGATTTTGGGTCGTGACAACAAGTTAGTATATGTTACAACATGTTAGCATTGGTTTCATTATGGAGTATTTGTGAAAATATGTAAGTGTGCTTGCATGTATTAAGGAATTAGTGACCTCGTGATCAGTGGCGAAGCCAGTACTTTCACTAAAGGTGTTCAAGACTTTATATTATGTATAAAACTAATACTTGACCTATATACATAGTATAATCTTCCGTCAATAGGGTATTAAACTAACCACCTTTCAACGATTGTAGCTTCGCCCCTCCTCATGATTGTTTACACTATGGAATATTTGTGAAAATATGCAAGTGTGCTTGCATGTATTAAATAATTGACCTTATAATCAGTAGCGAAGCCAGGACTTTCACTAAAGGTGTTCAAGACTTTATATCATGTATAAAATTAATATTTGACCTATATACACAGTGTAATTTTCCGTCAAAAGGATATTCAATTGACCATCCTTCAACTATTGTAGCTTCGCCCCTACTCATGATTGTCAACATATAGTTTTATTAGTAAGAAAGAAAGTTTAATTTTTCACAACTTAAAAATGATCAACTTATACATATTGAAGGTTGGAACAAGACTAATGAAGCACAATATCCACACTTATAACCTACTTTCAAGAATCCATTTTCCATGACCTTCCTACAATTTTCCATTTCTGACTTCAAAACTTCATATAAGAAGCTCTTAACCATATTATTCAATCACTCAAATCAACAAAAATGGCCAAATTACTTAACCCCATCTTCTTCTCTTGCTTATACACAAGTTTCATATTTAGCCTCTCAAACCTAAACTCCCGTTCGATCTTTGTCAATGCAAAAACTCTACCATCCGATATTCAAGCTCTACAAGCTATCAAGATGTCAATAGATCCAATTTCAATCTCCTCAGAATCATTTCTCAATAGTTGGGATTTTGCCTTAGATCCTTGTGAGACGACGGGGACAAGTTTCTTAGGCATTCTTTGTACAATCCCTCTTGACAATAACTCAACAAGCCGGATAATGGAAATCGATTTAGAAGGAGATGAACTAGAGGGATTCTTGACACCAGCAATAGGAAACTTAACAGAACTTGTTGCTCTAAATCTTGGCAGGAATAAATTCAGAGGACCAGTGCCAGAGACTATTACTAATTTAAGAAAACTCACAAGTCTTCAACTTTACGAGAACTTTTTCTCGGGTAGTCTTGTTAATGGCATTGGTTTTCTAAGGAAACTTGAAGTTCTTGATTTGTCAAATAATAGATTATCCGGTTCAATACCTTCATCTATTACTTCACTTAGAAGTTTAACTCAGTTAGATTTATCTAACAATGAACTGACTGGTAAAATCCCTCAACTTAATGGCTTATGGCAGTTGAATTCATTTGATCTTTCAAATAACCAAATATATGGGAATTTGCCAGAGTTTCCACTGAAGATCAAAACATTATCACTTGGTCATAACTTACTCTCTGGCCACATTTCACCTGTGAATAAACTTCGTCGTCTCAGGATATTAGACCTTAGTGATAACAGGTTTTCAGGAGCGATAAACAAGGGGGTGTTTATGTTGCCTGATATTAGTCACGTAAACGTTTCAGTGAACCGGTTCACTGTGTTAGAAGTGGTGGAATTCACTGATAAAGCAACACAGCTTAATACATTGGATGTCCATGGTAATCGTCTACGTGGTCATTTGCCTGTAAACTTGATAACTTACCCGAACTTAACGGAGATAAACCTTGGACATAACCTGTTTTCGGGGCAGATTCCATCGGAATATTGGCCGAGGTTGGGTTTTTCATGGAGAAGTCTTGATTTGGAATATAACTATCTTGAGGGACCTGTGCCCCGAGAGCTTAACAGGACGTTAGAAGGCGTTCGCGGAAGTTTTGCACGTAACTGTCTTACTTGTCCTAAGGATTTGCAGCTTTGTCTTGGAGGACAGAGGCCAGCTTCAGAATGTGTTGGAAGGAAAGGTGGAGGAGACCATAGTTGAGATATATATATATATATACCATTTGAATTTCTTGAAAATTACTACTGCTTTATATTTATGGAATATCTAATGTTTGTTTTTAATGTAAGTCATGTGTTCTTAGTTCTCAATATAGTTTATCAGTTGCAGCTTGTTATTTCTGGTGGAATAAACAATAGCATGGGAAGTAAGCAGATATCTTCCCTTTTTATTTAATGAAGAAACAATTTTAAGAGAACATCTTATGACAACACACAATAACTGAATTGTAGACAATCTATTGTTCACTGATAAATATGGAAAAAAATAAAAAATAGCCAGATTTACAACTGCGAATTAAAAAATAGCCATAGTTTCAAAAGTAATCAATATTTAGCCACTTTTTCATGTAAAGATAAAATCGAAATAAAAACACCCTTAAAAATCCGGAAATATTCCAGTATAATATGCTGGAGTTCGAATTTTTATATATGAGCTTCCAGCATAATGTGTTGGAATTTCATAATACGCTGGAGGTTTAACATAATATGTGGGAAGTTTATATGCAGGAGCTCCATAATCCAACATATTATGCTTGAACTTTCCACGTGCTAGTGTTCCAACATAATATGCAGGAAGTTTATACGCAGGAGCTCCATAATCTCACATATTATGCCAGAACTTTTCGTGTTTCAGCAAAATAGTGACTATTTTTCAATGACTTCATAAACGCTGATTATTTTTCAATTACCAGTCCGAAAGCTGGCTAGCATATGCTATTTCCACCGATAAATGCCATGCCCCCAGGAATTTTATCAATTGACAAAGGTTGAGGGACTTCTGTTTTAGGTCACAAGTTCGAGCCTTGCACCAAGCAGACTAACTCTGGTACTTAAGTGAAGAAGGGTAGAGAGGCGAGCCAATCATCCCCGAGTTTCGAAGGCTGGTGGATTTCTGGTCATCAAAATACTTTTTTTTTTTTTTTTTGCATTAGGATGTGCCAAGAAATCTCCATCTTTTGTTAACTAGGAAATGAGCCCAGGTCATGTGTATGTAGTTCCAATTACAAGTTACAAGGGTTTTTTTTAACTTTTAGCCTGCGTCGGAAGCTATTTATATTCGGTAGTCGAAAAAGTGTATAATATTTATATAATTTAGTATATAATATACAAAAAATATACATTGTTTTCGGCTATTGTTTTGAGAGTGGCTATACAGTGTCATTTTTCCAAGTTACAATGAATTACTTTGCTTTCTCTAGATGAATAAATGAAAAATGAGAAGAGGAGTGGTGTATAGAGAAAATGCAGATTACACTAAGCATATATCACCATCAACATTAAAAACATTTGTTGCTATGGCCAAAACTTGGCTTTACTTGAACTCAAGATTCTAATTTCTCTTATTTTGTCCAACTTTTCTATCTCCATTTTTCCTAATTATGTACACTCACCTACTTTTAGTTTGGTTCTTGAACCCAAACATGGGGTTAATCTTCTTTTTAAGAAGCTTTGATCAAGATATTGTTGAAATATTAAACTTCATTCATTCACTTTATTTGTTTAGTTCATGAACTAATATATTAAATGCACACCATTTCAATTTTATGTGTCTTTCTTTTCTCTTTATTAAAAAAGAATGCACTTTTTTTTATTTAGTAAGACTACATTCGAAGGGTACTTTTGGTGTGTTTATTACTACTCTCTACGTCTCAAATTCTTTGTCATGGTTTCTAAAATATAGTTGTCTCAAATTATTTGTCATTTAGAAGTTCAAGATAAAATTAATTATTTTTTTCTCATTTTTCTTGAAGATGGAGATGACAGATAAATAGAATAAATATTCAATGAAAATACATAAATAAGGGTAAAATAGTCAGCAACCCCTTCTAATTAATGTTTCTTATTGACCGTGTAAAAGGGAAATATGACAGATAATTTGAGACAGATGGAGTATATGACACATGATGGTTTATTTACGTTCCCTAAAAGCTGATCAAGGATTTAAAGTTTATGAAAATTAGCGACTCCTCGCTTCCGGAACACGCAACCCATTTGTGCCACTATTTCACCCTTTATTATATGTACATATTTTGTGAATTTCTCAACACATACAGGATCTAGGCCAAATTAAAGCTATAGGATTATGCCGAACCTATATATTGTACATCTGCCTCTGCACTCCCCTGTGACCCATATCATGAACAAATCGCACATTGTTTTTAGTTTCCATAGGCAAGATGATTCGTATGACTGCATATGCTATCCAAGATAGAATTGTTAATGCGAGATGACCACCTCTTATATTTCTCGCTTCAAGAAGAGAAGCCAATTCTAGTAAACATAATGCAAAGCATAAGTCGAGAACCATTAACCAGTTCAATGTCTATCATCAAATTAAGAAAGTGCATAAATGAGTAATCAACAAATAGACAAATTTACAGACTCTTATCAGACTACCATAGCAATAGTACCACGAGTAGTATAATGCTACACTCTCTCATAAGGGTCTTCTCTGTGGTGACGTATTCAGCAGATGCTTAAAAGCTGCAGGTCTCATGCTGCTCGAGTTAGTCCAATCTTGTATTGTCGAGCATAGCCTTATGCCAGAAGCAAACAAATACAGGGAGCACCATTCGAAGGAGTTGGTTTTGACTGAAGCCAGCTTATATATCCTGAATCATGCTGTTCTCCGCAAAAATAGAGCCAACATGTAAGACAAGGCAGAATCAATCGACGATAAAGCAATGATAAACAGTCCAACCAGAACAAGTGCCAGTGTTGCCGTCTTGAGCTGCAGCAAGTGGAGAAACGATTAGTTTTACTGCATGTATTGATATCACAAATAAAGAAACACTCTTTGAAATTATGCGTAATTTCTGAGTCAATCAAATCACTGTAATTCAACATTGTATTTAGCATAGAATAGACTCTCAAGAACAAAAAAGTTTTGGGTAAATAAATGTTTTTGCTTCTGACGAAAAATGGAAGATGCTGTTACAGCTTTGACATAGACGATTTGTAACAATTAGTTCAGAAATGCAAAATACAGCAACAGTTAGAGCAGAACATTTACAACAGTGCAGATATTTCAAAGGCGCCACAGTTATCCAAAAATTCTTCTATTTGAAAATCTAGTGCTCCAGTTATTTTCAGGTAAAGTTGGATATTAAGACACTGACTGTAACAAGCCATAAGCATAGTGAAACAAATAAAATGAGAAACTTAACTTGAGAGAAACGAAAATTTTCTGAAACTACCGACAAAATGATTCAACTCAAGGGGTTAAATGCACGAGCAGATGACATTATTTCCCTTCAGAAGAGCAGAAAAATGCTGCCACAGTTTTGTCTCAGAGTGGAAAACCAGCAGAAAGGTATTGACCAAAGTAGGAAACAAATTACTAATTCCGTAGTTGTGTCTCAGAATCACCAACTAGAACTAGCTTTCATAGCAAATATCAATGTGTGGCCCAAAACCAAGGCGTTGTTAGTTTTTTACAGTTTCTTGATAATGGAAATCAATTTTCACTATTAAATAATTGTTTTACTTTATATTTGCCCAACTGAAACAAGAGTATTTAGTTCAACAGTGTGATACTTATCAAAAATAAAAAAAATAGATAAATCCATCACAGAATTAGTTGAATGACAGTAACAAATTAGGAACCTGAGTTCTGAAAATGCTATTCTCGAATGTATAGCTGAGGATGCTGAAGTAACAAGCCAAACATAATGTAGAGCTGGTTACTCCAATGCAACAAGTACAGGGAGTGATAACAACTTGGTGTAACACACATTATCAGCACCTTGTGCCGGCCACATACGACAACGATTACCAAATAGAAAGAAAACGTTTTACACACTAACCGTGCTTTGAAATCCAGGCCATTCTATGTACTTCAGCTGACTTGGCTGCTCAACCAGAAATAGTAATACAGATTTTGCAGCCCTGAGCCATTAAAAACGGAACTTCAGGACATTATCAATACATCATCTAAAACATTTTATCTAGTAAACTTTTTAAATTACAATTATTAAAGGATCTCAAAATATCCACGCAAGTTTTTTATTGAAAAATGAATATCCAAGCCAAGGAGAATATATTGGAGAAGCTAGCGAAACTTCAAGCAAGTCATCAGATTCAGATGTGCGATGTTGATTCACATATCAACCAATGCAATTAAGTCATCAAATCCAATATAGACATTCTTGAAAAGGAAATTCTCATATAAACAAGATATCAATACCTATTTCTAGACGAAATTGAAGATATAACTAATTTGATAAAGGGATTTGAGGAGCTTGTAGCTCCAGAAAGTAAATATTGGGCAAAGGTCTTTAGGCTAGGTAAGTTGATATCTTCTCTCTCGCTTACCTCTATTGCTATGCACTTGCCGAAGATGTGTTATGCCAATGCTCTAGTTTTCACACACACACAAGTATAATATGTTTTGGATCCTCTGTAATTAACGTACCTGATAGCTTGCTTCATAGTGTTTATTAGAAATGGATCCTCATCGTTATTGACACTAGATTGGTAGTTTCTTTCAGCAAATGAAGCACATTTGACAGAATGACCAGCTAGAGATAAATGCGTAATGCTTCTACCAGTCACCTGCGAATTCCAAAAAATCCAAGTTAAAGACATTTATCATTAAAAAAGAAGAAAAATGAAATGAACCTTTTTAGACACAAGCCGATTGCAAACATGACTTCTGAATGTGCTCTTCTTGTAACTCATGCTATGAGATGGTAGTCTCAGACGGACTCCACCAATTTTGGGGCAGAAGACACCTAAAGTAAATTCACAAAGTTATGTCAGATTAGTTGAAATCACAGAGCCAAACTACACGTGTGTGATGGAGAATGGAACCTGGAACTAGATCCAAGCGGCAGCTAGAGATACAGACCATCTCTGTAATCTATCACAATGTCTGGACAGCCGTTAAGTTGACAGGCAAAAATCTCAGAACAAGTTTATGAAGACTGCAAAAAAAGGGTTGCAGCAGTGATTCATCTGACATTGAAAGATACCTACTAATGGTACTCATAGGGATAAAAAGTACAGTTAGTAATCAATATAACTCATACAACACATCCTCGATGATTCATACAGTTAGAAGTTATGCAACTGTACATTATTCAATATTTGTGCTCGTGGGAGGTATCAGGTACCCGGTGCAATAGTCAAGGTGCGCAAAAGCTACCCTGCTCACCACTATTATTGAAGCAAAAGAAGAATTTAAGCAACTGCACAGCATCCAAGGGTGTGGCCTAGTGGTCAGTGAAGTGGGAACAGCTATGTTGCGGACTCTCCAAAATGCTGCCGCACCCTTGCTGGATCCTTAAAAGGTAGAGGATCCTCCAAAAATACACTACTTTTTAATCCGACACGCAACCCGCAACATCTAGGAGAGTCCGAGCAACATAGGGGAGCAGAACCATGAGGTCTCAAGTTCAAATGCCAGACAAAAAACACCAAGTGATTTCTTCACATGTGCCTAAGCCTTGGTCGGAAGAGTTACTCGATATCTGTGCTGGTGGAAGGCAGCTGGTATCTGGTGGAATGTCGAGTAGAGTGCATGCTGGCCCGGACACCACCATAATTTTTAAAAAAAAAAAAAAAGCAAAAAACACCAGGTGATTGATACGATCCTAATGAGCTCAAATGTAAATGTAATAGCTGTTAGTTTCAGTTGCTCCCGTCGTTAAGTCGTTAGGTTTTCAATTAGAACTCACGTGACTTGCACGTGCAGATGAGTGCTGGGAATTTTGAGTTCCGGAAGTTAGCTATAACTAACTCTCCCACCTCTTCCTATATAGTTGAGTTTTTCCCAAAATTGTAATCATCTGAAGATGGGAATAAGAAAACTCTCTTTCTTTCTCATCTTTCTCTGTTATCAGTCGAGCAACTGCTCAAGGACAATTCTTCCTCGTTTGTCCTTTAGGTGAGCTCAATTGCTATTTCTTCTAAAATTGTGTTCGAGCCTTATCATTGGTATCAGAGCACTCGCTCCTTGGATCTGTGATAATGGGCGATCACAACACTCGAGTGCATGAGTTGAGGAAGGAAGTCGATATCCTCAAGGGCTCGATCGAAGCAGTCACATCTTCTGTATCCGAACTACAGAAATCGGTGGACAATCGAATGACTCAAGCTATGGATGAAATTAGGAAGTTGATCGTGGGGAATTTAACTGCAACTGGAGTTCAAAACCATGAGGAACCTGTGGAGAATGAAAGGCCAGATGTGGGGGGCCATCGCCCTAGAGGTCATCAACATCCTAATCGTGAGTACCACACTGAATTTCCTGTTTTCGATGGGGTAGGGTTGAAGGATTGGTTGTACAAATGTGAGCAGATTTTTGCGTATGAGGAAACACCTGAGGACTCTAAAGTGCGAGCTGTTTCTTGTAAGTTGGAAGGCAGGGCACTACAATGGCATCAATCGTACATGAAGCACAGGATCACTAGAGACTGGCCACGATGGGGAGAGTATGTAGCTTGTCTGTATGCCAGATTTGGATCTGAATTGTTTGACGATCCCATGGGAGATTTCAAAGACTTGAGGCAGGTAAGTTCAGTACAAGATTACGTTGATCTGTTTGATGAATTGCTTACTAGAGTGGAGTTGTCTGAGGAGTATGTTGTTAGCTGTTTTGTGAGGGGATTGAAACCAGAAATTAGCTTGCCTGTTAAAATGCTAGCACCTAGATCATTAGCTAAGGCTATCAGTTTAGCAAAAATTCAGGAGCAAACTTTAATAGTCCAAAAACAAGTCTTCATGAATACTTCTATTCCACCCTATTCTACTAAAACACATTCCAAAACTTTCTTCTGTTAACCCTCAACCTTCACAACCAACCACCTCAATGACTTCCAGATTTAGCCAACCTTACAGTAAACCTTCACACACTCATACCTCATCTACAAAACCTGCCTACAGAAATGCTAAAAGATTAACCCCAGCTGAAATGGAGGAGAGGAGGAGTCAAGGGTTATGTTATAACTGTGATGAGAAGTATAGTTTTGGCCACATATGTAAGAATAGGAGACAGTTGTTTTCTATGGAAGTAGATGAGGGAGTAGAAGAAGTGGAGTTGGAACATGATGTGGTTCTTGATCCTGCAGAACTACTGTCAATGATTGGCCACGGGTGGGAGACTGATGCTGAGGGATCCATTCTACCCCATGCAGTGTTTAGAAAGGCGCGCGCTTCGTCGCTTTAAGCGCGAAGCGACGCGACGCGACCTATTGTCGCTTCCAGCACACTGAGGCGACTCGATCTGAGAAAGCGAGCGCTTCACAGGAGAAGGCGATGAAGCGGCGAAGCGGATAAAGCGATGAAGCGATCGCTTCTTTCCAGAAAAGCGCAGGGGGTCTTTTTTTTTAAAAAAAAAAACTCTGNAACTTTGGGTCTGATATTTTATTAGACAAAACAGACCCTAAATCGACCAAAAACCCCTTCCCCTTCGACAAAACAGAGTTGACTCACAAAACC
The DNA here is from genome assembly GCF_001879085.1 of Nicotiana attenuata. Classification (NCBI taxonomy): domain Eukaryota; kingdom Viridiplantae; phylum Streptophyta; class Magnoliopsida; order Solanales; family Solanaceae; genus Nicotiana; species Nicotiana attenuata. The sequence continues at coordinate 20,183 of NW_017676934.1, forward strand.
TAGGGTTTTTTACCTGCTGAAGCTGAAATCCAAAAGCAGAGACGCCATTGCTGACGCTTTCTCTCTCGCTCGAGTTCTCCTTTCTCGCTCGCGACACTCGCCATTGCTGACCCAGGTAATTTCTTCTTCTCCTTTCTCCTTTCTTCTTCTGTTCTTCAGTTCTTCTCGGTTTTTTTTCATTCTTCTTCTTCTTTCTTTCTTTCTTTCTCTGTTTCTCCGGTCCAGAACAGAGTAAGGACTAAGGATAAAGGAACAATTTTTTCTTTCTTTTTCCTTTTCGTTTGTGTATATTTTCAGCATATATATTTAATTATTATATGTATTTCATTTATTATTATTATATTTCAGCATATACAATTAAATGTATATTTCAGTTTATATAATTAATTATTATATATATTATATGTATTTTCAGTTTATTGATTATGTTTTTTCTTATATCTTAATAGGGATATTAAAATGTCTCAAAGTTCGAAAGAGAAAGACCCGGCTTGGCGCTATGGTGAGAGAGTTAATGAGAAGAATACAAATGTCGTATGCAAGTTTTGCAACAAGATTACAACGGGTGGCATTTATCGCTTTAAATACCATCTAGTTGGTGGCGATAGAAACGTCACAAGTTGTCCGAAATGTCCACCGGAGGTGAGGGAAGAAATAAAGAACTTTGTTGAGAAGAAGAAGGAGCAAAAAAATCAAATGGTTCATCAACCAATGGTGACCAATCTTGATGATGATGATGATGATGATATTGAAGAATTGTCACTTCCAACAAAACGGGGAAGAGATGGGTCAAGCCATGGATCATCGACTAAAGGTCCTATGGATTGCTACTTCTCAAAGAAGCCGGGAGCAAAGGGCGGTGGAAAAGATGTACAAAAAATTGCTAAAGACATTTTGAGGGATCGTGCAGTTAGAGCTTTTGCACGATGGGTCTATGATGCTGGGCTCCCCTTCAATTGTGTCAACTATGACACTTTTGGAGACTTTATTGAGGTCGTTGGTCAATACGGACCTGGAATGAAGCCTCCCACTTACCATGAAATAAGAGGTCCTTATCTAAATAAGGAAGTGGAGGAGACTAATAAAATTGTTGAGGAGCATAAAGTTGTGTGGAACAAGTACGGCTGCTCCATTATGATGGACAAGTGGACGGCAAGAACGGGGAAAATGATTATTAATGTGTTGGTGAATTCTCCCCGGGGAAGTTTGTTTCTTGAGTCCATTGATGCTAGTGACTCATCCACCGACCACATCAAAATGTTCACCTTGTTTCAGAACACTATCGAAAAGATTGGTCCAAGCAAAGTTGTTCAAGTGGTCACTGATAATGCAAGTGAAAATGTGAAAGCGGGTGGCATGATTGAAGGAGCGTACAAGAATGTCTATTGGACTCCATGTGCGGCTCATTGTATCAACTTGATGTTCGGGGATATTTTCAAGGAAAGACCCTTCTCTACAGTTTTTGGCCAGGGCGTTAGATTACATTCTTATATTTGTCAGCGGCCCTTGTTATTGAATATGATGAGAAGATTCACCATGCAAAAAAATTTGGTGAAACCGGGCAAGACAAGGTTCGCCACTGCTTTCTTGACTTTGCGTAGTCTCCACTGTCAAAAAGACAATTTGAGAAAGATGGTCACTTCAGAGGAATGGAGCAGGAGTAAATTTGCAAAGGAAAGTGCGGGGAAAGAGGTTGCACGCATTATTCTTTCTTATTCTTTTTGGAATAATGTCCTTCATGCTCTTAAAATTGGTGGCCCTTTGGTTAAAGTACTCCGTTTGGTAGATGGGGAGGCAAAACCATCAATGGGCTACCTCTATGAAGCTATGGATAGGGCCAAGGAGACTATTCAAGCATCATTCAGTGATGAGCAAAAATATGCAAAGGTCTTTCAAATCATTGATGCAAGATGGGATGAGCAACTTCATAGACCTTTGCATGCAACTGGACTTATTCTGAACCCATCACTCTTTTATGAGCAGCATGAGAAGAATTCATTGGCTAAAGAAGTGTGGACAGGATTCCATCAGGTTGTTATCAAGTTGAACCCAGATGAAGACTTGCAAGAAAAGATAGTAGATCAGCTTGCTACTTACAAGGCAGCTGAAGGACTTTTTAAGCTTCGACTTGCTATTAAACAAAGAACGACGAAGTCGCCAGGTGACCAAGTGTTTCTATATTTTATAGCTCTAACTTCAATGTATTTTTTATACTTATTAACTCTTGAATATTTTTTTGACTTCTATAGTTGAATGGTGGGACCAATATGGTGTAGAGACTCCGGAGTTACAGACTTTCGCCATCAAAGTTCTAAGCTTAACTTGTAGCTCATCCGGATGTGAAAGGAACTGGAGTGTTTTTGAACACGTGAGAAATAAAAAGAATTATTTCGTGTTTTGAGATAAAGTAGATTATATCTCAATTGTCCAAACTCCTACTAAATACTAATTAGTTGACACATCTTTTTTGCAGATTCATACAAAGAAAAGGAATCGACTAACCTTGAAGCGTCTCCATAATCTAGTGTTTATAAAATACAATAGAGCATTGAGGCGTCGGTACAACCACCGCAATATAATTGATCCAATTCTTTTGGACAATATTGATGAGGCTAATGAGTGGCTAACCGGAGTCCCCGAAAATTGTGAAGATGAAGAAGTATTTGAAGGCGACTCCGATTTCACTTGGGGTGATGTTGCGGTTGGTAGTGGAACTGGGGAGAATCCTTATGGTTTAAGGAGATATACTCCAACTTCAAGCTCTATTAGGAAGGGAAAAAGTGTGACTACTACAAGTCGATCCCTATCCCTAATTGATGAAGAGGAAAGTGATCATGAAGAGGAGGGGGAAGAAGAAGATGACGAGCAATATGAAGATACTAGAGGAATTCAAGATTTTGACAATCTTGAAGAAGAAGAAGAAGAGTAGAAGAATAAGATGTTGATTGACTTCTAGTAATTTAGTAGCTTTGATTTTGCTTGTCCTATGGTTTGTGGATGGTTTGTGGATGATTTGGTGGTACCTAGTACCTAATTTTAAGTATTTAAATTGATGTTTTTGATTATTTATAATTTTACATTATGTTATTTAAGAATTGCGCTTCACTTTAATAAAGCGTGCGCTTCGCTTTGCGCTTCGCTTTTGAAGCGAGGCGAGCCCTTGTCGCTTTTTTGCGCTTTGCGCTCTCCAAAACACTGACCCCATGTATCAGTTCATGCCATGAATGGGCTCCATGATTTTAGAACCATGAGAGTGACTGTATCAGTCAAAGGCAAGGCTGTGCAAGTTCTGATTGACACTGGGAGCACTCACAATTTCTTGGACCTTAACACTGCCAAGAAATTAGGGTGTATATTGACAGCCATAGCCCCTTTTGATGTATCTGTTGCTGATGGAAAGAAGGTGCAGAGCAACTATATGTGCAAAAAACTAGCATGGAAGATACAGGGTGTCTCTTTTGATTCTGACATGTTAGTGCTACCAATTGGAGGTTGTAGTATGGTGTTAGGAGTCCAATGGTTGATTACCTTGGGAGACATCGTGTGGAATTTCAAAAAACTTAGGATGGAATTCAGTATTATGGGGCACAAGGTGTCCTTAAGGGGTGTGCAACCTCCAGCAACAAGAATGATTCAACAGGCTAGCACGGATAAGTTGTTGGCCATACCTGCTGAGCTGTGCATGATTTCTGTGGGACTTTTCTTTGAGCACCAGCAGAATGAGATGGAGATCAGCCTGTTATCAATGGAGAGCTTACCAAAGGAACCTAATATGAACTGGGAGGTGCAGGCCATACTACAGAAGTACAGTGATCTTTTTGAAGAGCCAACACAACTTCCTCCTTCTAGATTGCATGATCACAAAATCACTCTGAAGGAAGGTACTTCCCCTATCAATATTAGACCTTACAGGTATCCTAATATTCAGAAAAATGAAATTGAGAAGATGGTGAATGAGATGTTAACCTCTGGAGTTATCAGACATAGCACTAGCCCATATTCATCCCCTATTGTGATGGTAAAAAAGAAGGATGGTTCATGGCGTTTGTGTGTGGATTACAGGGAACTGAACAGCTGCACAGTGAAGGATAAGTTCCCAATCCCTGTGATTGAGGAGCTGCTGGATGAATTGCATGGTGCTAAGTATTTTTCTAAGCTGGATCTAAGATCAGGATACCACCAAATAAGAATGTTTGAACCAGATATTCCCAAAACTGCTTTTAGAACCCACCATGGCCATTTTGAATTCATGGTCATGCCCTTTGGTTTAACAAATGCTCCCTCTACTTTTCAAAGCTTAATGAATCAGATCTTTCACAACTTCCTTAGGAAGTTCATCCTAATCTTTTTTGATGACATCCTAATATATAGCCATAGCTGGAATGACCATTTAGTGCATTTGGAGGAGGCTTTTAAAGTGCTCGGGTCTCACACTTTGTTTATAAAACAAAGTAAATGTGCCTTTGGAGTCACACAGATTGACTACTTGGGCCATATCATTTCTGAGCAAGGAGTAGCCATGGATAATCAGAAGATACAAGGGGTGCTAGATTGGCCACTACCTGCTTCCATTAAAAGCCTAAGGGGCTTCTTAGGATTGACAGGTTATTATAGGAGGTTCATCAGGGGATATGGCATCATTGCAAGGCCCTTAACTGATCTACTCAAAAAGGGTAACTTCCAATGGAATCCTGCAGCAACAAATGCCTTTGAAGAACTGAAGAAAGCCATCACTTCAGCACCTGTCTTAGCCCTCCCAGACTTCTCAAAGCAATTCACAGTAGAGACTGATGCTTCTGGTGGTGGAATTGGAGCTGTTTTAGCTCAAGAGAGTAGACCAATTGCTTTCTTTAGAAGAGGATTATCAGACAAGAATAGGGCCCTATCAGTGTATGAAAGGGAACTATTGGCCTTGGTTTTTGCTGTACAAAAGTGGAGGCCCTACTTACTAGGAAGACCATTCATCATCAAAACTGATCACCATAGCCTTAAGTACTTGTTGGAGCAGAGAATTACTACCCCTAGTCAACAAAAGTGGCTAGTCAAGTTACTTGGCTATGATTATTCCATAGCTTACCAAAAAGGGAAGGAGAACATTGTAGCTGATGCATTGTCTAGGAAGGGGGAAACCATTCAACTCTACAGCATCTCTAGTGTCAATTCTGACATTTTGGAGTTAGTCAAAGCTTCATGGAGCAAGGATCCTGCACTTCAACAACTTATCAAGTCTATACAGGAGGGGCAAGCCACCAAACCTTATTACAAATTCCAAGATGGGATATTGAGCAGAAAGAACAAGCTGATGGTTGGTGCTGATAATACAGTCAGAGCTAAGCTTCTGTCATTTTACCATGATAGTCCTATTGGTGGCCATTCTGGCATTACTGCCACCTTGAAGAGGATCAAACAGGACTTTTATTGGAAGAAATTGAAGCAGGATGTTTATACTCATGTAAGAAGTTGTGATGTTTGTCAGAAATGCAAGAATGAAACTGTGGCTTACCCTGGGTTGCTTCAACCTCTACCTATTCCGGATAAGGTGTGGCAAGATATCTCAATGGATTTCATTGAGGGTCTTCCTAAGGCAGCTGGGAAGGAGGTGATTTTTGTAGTAGTAGATCGTTTGAGTAAGGCCGCCCATTTCATAGCTCTCAAACATCCCTACACTGCCTTGGAGGTAGCTCAAGTTTTTATGGATCAAATATTCAGACTCCATGGAGTGCCCAAGTCTATTGTCTCAGATAGAGATGCTGTCTTCACCAGCAAATTCTGGAAGGAATTGTTTAGATTGCAGAAAGTTTCACTACTGACCTCAACAGCTTACCACCCTCAAACAGATGGCCAAACTGAAGTCGTCAATAGATGTGTGGAATGCTACCTTCGATGTATGGCATTTGAGAAACCAAAAGCATGGCCACAGTGGTTGCCTTTAGCAGAGTGGTGGTACAACACCACTTACCATTCCAGCACTAATATGACACCTTATGAGGTAGTTTATGGTCAGAAACCTCCTCCCTTACTCCCTTATATGAGCTTTGATTCCCAATTGGACATGGTTGATAGAAGTCTCCAAGCCGCTTCTCTCAGACTATTGAAGCTTCAACTTGAAAAAGCTCATAATAGAATGAAGGTACAAGCTGATAAAAGAAGGACTGACAGATCATATGCAGTAGGAGATTGGGTGTATGTCGAGCTGCAACCCTACAGGCAACTTTCTCTTAAGCAGCATGGCTTTCAGAAACTTTCCTTCAAATATTTTGGACCCTTCAAGGTTATTGCTAAAGTAGGAGCTGTAGCATATACTTTGGACTTTCCTGTGGGTACAAAGATCCACCCTACTTTCCACATTTCACAGCTGAAAAAGAAGATTGGATCTAACCCTGCTTCAGTCACTTTACCTGTGGTACTCTCTGCAGAGGGTCATGTCCTACTAGCACCTGAAGCCATACTTGATAGGCGTTTGATACAGAAGCATGGGAAGGCTACAACTCAAGTCTTGGTCAAATGGTTTAATGTTGCACCAGAAGACAGTACCTGGGAAGAATACCATGAAGGAGATTCCCTTTGTTTGATCCTTGAGGACAAGGATATTCTGTAGAGGGGGGTAATTTGATACGATCCTAATGAGCTCAAATGTAAATGTAATAGATGTTAGTTTCAGTTGCTCCAGTCGTTAAGTCGTTAGGTTTTCAATTAGAACTCACGTGACTTGCACGTGCAGAGGAGTGCTGGGAATTTTGAGTTCCGGAAGTATAACTAACTCTCCCACCTCTTCCTATATAGTTGATTTTTTCCCAAAATTGTAATCATCTGAAGATTGGAATAAGAAAACTCTCTTTCTTTCTCATCTTTCTCTGTTATCAGAACTCCATTGGAGTTCTACTTCGAGCAACTGTTCAAGGACAATTCTTCCTCGTTTGTCCTTTAGGTGAGCTCAATTGCTATTTCTTCTTAAATTGTGTTCGAGCCTTATCGGTGATTTCTTCACATGTGTCTAAGACTTGGTCGGCCAAGTTACTCAATATCTGTGTTGGTGGGAGGTAGCTGGTATCTGGTGGAATGTCGAGGAGAGCGCAAGCTGGCACATGATACACCAATAGGACTTGTTTTTATTCAAGGACGAACAAACAAAAGTAGCCAAAGCCAGACTTATGCATACACAGTTACACACAAACATACATAACATGAACATGAACAACAAAGCAGAGAAATGACAAATTATGAAAATATTTCCACTTTCGTCACCTTATTTCTTTCGCTTTTTCAAGAGAAACATACTGAATTGCTACTGTGTGGGAAGCAAACAAGGCTACAAATTAACTAGTTAAAAATAACCAACTATTGGTAGCAAAAACAAATAATTAGTGCACAATTTGAAGTATACAACAATTCTACTGAAAAAGGGATTACAGTGTGGGGAACTTACAGTGCCGGAGAAAGTTCGCAGCTGAGGGAGACTGAAGTCGAGCGAGAGAAAATCGGGTTGTAATCTGAAATTGGGTCGGGTATTGGAATTTGGGTGCTATGTTTATTGCCCACCCAAGAAGGGATTGGGCCTATTAGTTTGAATTTGTAGAATTTGCACAAGTACCGCTTTTACATGTACTATTTAAAATTTAGCCAATTTTTTAAAAGTATTTAAACTTTAACCTGAATAGGGAACTTCAAACAAAATTAGTGCTACCGTTGCTTTTCTTCTTTTTCTTCCTCCTTCTCCTGCTCCTCATTTTCCAGACACATAGCAGAAATAATAATTGTTTGATTGAAACTTTTCTTCGGAAAATTCGCTTCAAAACGTGATATTCAGTATATCTACGCGTGTCATAGAATATGGGTTCAGTCTAGACTCGAGTAGGACAATGTTGCGTGATTCGTAATACATCAACGCCTTATTGGATTTAGAAGTAAATGAACATCCAACTTCGAGATGCAAAAATGACCAGCTAGAAACCAAGTCATCTAAGTTATTCAATCATGATCAATACGAGAACATTGCAATTTTGGTTATATCGCATGCACTACAATTATATTCCACTTTAGCCTATCTGAAGTTAAGCTTGGCAATTCCGAACTTCAGATTTTTATGTTTAAATTTGGAGATTCGGCCTAACTTTCGACAAAATATCTAAAGTTTGAACTGCCATCAACTTCAGACTCCAATGGCTGAAGTTTGAAACTTCAGACCCTTAATTTTCAACTTCGATCATGCAAGTCTAAATTTGATTCTGAAACGGCTAAATTTTAACTTATGTAAACTTTGGCTATTTTTTAAATAAAGGTCCTAAAAACGACTGTTTGTGCCCTTCCCCCTTGAATTTCGTATTGCCTAATCCGATCCAAGTTCCTTTTCCATTTTACTTTTATCTGCGAAATATAAATTAGGAATTTTTACATTCCTATGCCACATAGGTATTACCATCAATATTTAAGGTTTGACTTAATTACACTTAGTATACCAAATTACCAATTCTATACCATAGTGTATTTTAAGGGTACAATTAATGCAGCGTATATCCCTCCTTAATTCAAGGTACCGTACATCCCACCCCTCCCACGTTTCTCTCTCCCAGACCCTCACCCTCACGTTTATGTACTGTTATTAAACATAAAAACCTATGATTATGGAAACATAGATTTGCAACATATTGATGTAGAAACACTTAAATCTTACATTGCAATTAGGAGCAACAATCATTCAAGTTCCTGGTTACACTCATTGTTAAATTATAAATGGTCGGTTCTGAAAATATTGAAGAAAAGATTTTTAGTAAAATCATTACATCACGCTAAAGATTTTTAGCAATGGTTTTGTCAAGTTAACAGCTGCAAATAAAAAGAAAAACCAACTTTTAACTCCAGTCTAGGTAACAATGAAGAATAAATAATATTACGAAGTACCATTTACCAATTCTCGATGTAATAATTAAGAAAAAAAAGTGATTTTCGACTTATTAATCGAATTCTCTCAACGAAACCAAATTTCAAATGGTAAAAATAGTGAATTAGTTTCATTTCCAACAGGAAACGTGCATACAGGACATATGCCATCAATTTCATGGTCCCAATTCTCAAACAATATCAAATGCTATAATCTATTTCAATATTTCTGTTATAAATAGAATTGTATTTATAGTGAATGTCTATATTTAGAGAGATTCTAGGGTTCATTGCTTGGTGGCTAAGTCACCCTCTCCCTATAAATAGAGGGTTCTATTCCATTGTAATTCATCCCAAATCAATAAGAATCATTTCTCTCTCTTTCTCTGCAATATTGTTCTTCTACTTTTATTATTTCATAACACGTTATCAGCACGAGACTCTAACCAATTGAGTAGAAGTTTTGGGATGGAGCATAATGATTGTCAATTGTTCCATGAACTTCCTTCATGATTAAATTCTGGATTTAAGGTAAGTATTTTACTTTATTTTTCTCTTTTAAATTCTTGATATTCTAAAATTTTATTTTAAATACAAGCAAAGACAATAAATTTTGATTGTAACTCTAATGGAGTTTGAAAGAAATTATAACCACCCAAAGTGGTAAAATTTCTATGTCTTGCCGTGATCAAATTCTTGTATGATTATGAGCACAAGAAGTGGAAACCCGTCCCATTGAATTTGCTCCATTCTCATTCCCTTAAGAGAATGTGATAGCAATATGCAATAAGTCTGAAAGAAGACAAAATTATTACCATAAAGGTATCAATGGATGTGGACGTGGTAATAGACGAAATTATAATCGTCATTATCGTGGTAATGAGAACAATAAGAATTTTCTCCCTCTACTTTTCTCTGCAATACTCTTCTTCTTCTTTATGAAGGATTCTCAAATTAAGCCTTCATTCTATGAAGTTAATGTTTGTCATCGATTTGACATAAGATTTCGTAAAGCACATACAGATGACTATGGTCCATTCATGATGTGAATGTGACAACATGTGATTTATGAATACATATTCATTGTTGGAAGAATATAAACGTGCCGGTGGTAGTGAATATACCACGCACTCACCTCTGGAAGGAGGTTTGAGATGATATAAGAAAACAATGTCATTGTTATGGCATGAATGGTCATTGGTCATGTACCTATTGTACGCCAAAATATTTTGGTAATGTGATTATTAAAGAATAACGGTAATGCAAGAAACAGATCTTGCATATAATTTTGACCATAACCATAATGGTATAACTTTCTCTTTAAAAGAGATATTCACCATATGGATGTTGATAAATATGTGGTACTACAAAATTAATTGAGAACTCTGCAAGAGCCAATTATACTATTTTGGAGAAACGCAATTGATTACCAATAAGGTATTGTGTTGTAGTAAGTCTCAAAGAAACTTAATTGAGTTTCTAAGGTATTCGCGAAAGCGGTTGATTATATTGAGACTATAAATAAAGGAAAGATTTAATATCTTCTATTACTACAATTTGTAGCGGGATAATATGTATGTGAAAAGTTACCTGCTTTATTCTCCAATTTGTACTACACAAATAAAAGAATACCATACTAAAGTGGATGTTTATTGATATAAAAACCCATATCATAATAAACTTGGAGTTTATTGATTATTGCACACGTCCTGGTGTAAATCTGAAGTTTATCAATACTGATAATTTATTCAGTTGGCATAGTTGGTTTACCCATATCAATTTAAGTATGATGTACAAAAATAAAAGAGAATTCACATGGGTAAATATTAAAGAACTAGAAAGTTCTTTACGAATTCTCTTATGTTGGCTGTTTTCATTAATTAATATACCAACTAAAATTGGGATTGAATTCCATGAATGCTGAAAATATCAAAGGTGAATATGGGCCCATTCACCTGCCATGTATACCACATAAGATGCATCTATGAGATGGTTACATGTGCGATTATTAATAACCCGCAACATGGTGTTTTGCGAGGTAACTTGCTTAATAATTTAATTTCGAGCATAATTTCCAGATTTTCTATTCAAGAAGTTCATCTTGATAAGTCGGTTTAGCAAAATGACTTATTGAGTGCCTCCACTTAATAGCTAAACTATTGCTTATGAGAACAAAATTTTGTATATCAGTTTGATATACGTTATATACCAAAGTATATTATTTTCTCCCCTCACAAGTGGTTCAGGGTCAGGAACCAAATAATTCCATCTTATTATTATTGATGTGCGGTGTATATTAACACCATAACGCACAAAGGTGGATTCTCAAAGTTGAGGTAACAAGTTAGTTTTTCTAACATGAGGGGGAGACATGATAAACAGTTGAGAAAAAGTTACGTGGAATGAATTATCATTTGTACATCTAGATCCTCGAATAAGATAATATGAACTTGAAGTTCATAAAAGGATAATTCATTTGCAATATATTGCAAAGCATGCCAGACGCATTTGCTGGCCCAAAGAAAGTAACTATATCTCACTGCAAATGCTCCTATTGGAATAAGTCCTAGAAGGACAAAGTCTATGGTACGCTTAAAGCGTATAGACAAATCGGTTTTAAATAAACTTCTTGATAAAGAAGATGAGCAAATGATCAAAATGATCATAATAAAAGAGGCAAGTGATCTAGAAGATCACATGACATAACCCTTCATAAAATCTCATGAGAGATTCAGGTACCTGAATATATGAATGAACATATCTCTATGTTATGTCTTTATGAAAAAATATTGAAACTGATATAAAATGTCGACGACATCTATGATAGCGCTAAATATATATATGAGGATCTTAAGTCCGAAGAAACAATTCGAATAGAATTGGTTTCATATGAAAGACATGTAGTTTTGAACATATAGTTCAAACACTTGAAAGTATAAAGTCAATGGTATGTGCAATCAGTTTTCGATATCTTATATGTCTAGCATGACATGAAAACTTGATATGCATCTAAAGTCTATTATATGGCTTATATAACTTAACAATTCCTGAAGGATTTAAATTGCTTAAAGCATATAGAATTCATGGTCATGAAGCACTACATCCTCAATGCAATTTGTGCACAACTGTATCTTGCTATAACTATATGCATGATAATATGATAGCAAGAGTTTTCACCCCTATGTGAAGATATTGAAATGATGATTCCACCAAGATCATATGAAGACAATACATCTATCAGGGATGATGATTTCAAGGTGAAACAAATTCGTTGAAGTTAATATGGCTGATGTTGTTTATCAAATATCTACCAACGATCTTTTGAAGATGGTGACAAGATTGGAATGCAAATGCTTAAGGATGTGAATTGATGCTCTCATCAGGGGGAGTTAATACGCGTTGTACTCTTTTTTCCTTACAAGGTTTTGTCCCACTGGATTTTTCTTGCAAAGTTTTTAACAAGGCAACCAAAAGGCGTATTGTTAGATATGTGTACTCTTTTTCCTTCTCTAGAATTTTTTTCCCACTGGGTTTTATTTTAGTTAAGGTTTTAATGAGGCACATTATCTGTTGAATAGACATTCAAGGGGGAGTGTTATAAATAGAATTGTATTTATAGTGAATGTCTATATTTAGAGAGATTCTAGGGTTCTGATAATAGGTGAATTTGACTATAATCACACCTTAAATAATCACCTTCTTGTGTAGTTTTAATGCTAAAAGTGATGACAAAATGCTCTTATTAGTGCTTTTCATGATTTGTAAGTGATATATGTATAAAGACGGCTAAGGAGCAGTTTTGGAGTTAAAAGTGATGAAAAAGAGGCCAACTGTGAAATTTCCTAAGTGACCCGTGCAAAAACAGGCCGAAGATTCAGAGAACTGGATCACCGCGGTTCCACCGCGACCGCGGCAGAACCGCGGTGGGAAGCAGCTGCAGAAGTTCAGAGATTCCGCGAGGGTGTTTGGCCGCGGTTCTACCGCGACCGCGGCAGAACCGCGGCAGGCGCAGAAACTTCAGGGACCAAAGTGTCAATTACGGGATTTTTAGACCTAAACCCTATTTAAAATATTAGACTTCGCCCAAGAGAGGCATGTATTGATTTTGTAGGTTTCTTAGCAAGGAAGAAGATTGTGAGAAAATACTCTAAATATTTTTCTTCTTTTCTTTTGATTTTATGATGAATTCAATCTTAGTTTATTTTCCCATAGCCATGAGTAGCTAAATTCCTTGTCTAAGGCTTTGATGGAACCTATTGGGTGATGAACTTCTCGTTTATGTGAATACAAATTGCTAGTTTAATCTTTATTTGTTCAACTTCGTGTTCATTGTAGTTAATTGACAGGATCCTCAATTAGCTGTGCCTATTTAGTGTGCATAACTTGGAAAAGAGTACACATTTAGGGTATTGTTGAACAACACCACTCCTAGATTATTAGAGGAATCTATAATTGCGGGTTTAAAGGCGGGATTAGGAATAACGAAGCCTTGGGTGCAATCTAAATTGAATTGTGCTAAATAAAGCAAGCTAGTGTATCTCGGGAGAGTGCAATAGTAGATTACTGTAATTACTCGGGAGAGAGTTGCGGTAAGATTAGCGTTCATGATTGATAGAGATGTGTGGGTAAATTTGTATGAGCATAAACAGAAGGGATTCCATCAATAGGGGAAATCATTGCCTTAGCTTTTTCTCATAATTGTTTACAACCCTTATTTTTTACTTAGTTACAGCCATTTAGTTATTTACAAGCTAGTTATTAAAGAACACTCAACTGAGATTTGAATATTTGGAAAGCTGGTTCTGAAGACTTAGTGGGTCTGAAGATAGCGGTTGATAGGTTAACTCTCTGTGGATTCGACCCTGGGCGTAATACTCGGGTTATATTTGCAACGTCCGCAGAGTCCTTTTTATAAGGCATAGTTGGGCGTGATCAAATTTTGGCGCCGTTGCCGGGGAGTTAACGGAATTATCAATTGCCATTGACAGAAATTCAAAGATTCTTGTTGTAGTCAGTTTTCTCTCTACCAACTTTTTCATTGAAAATTTGATGGTTGTTGATCTGGGTGCACAGGTGCATGCCTAGAAATTCTACGAGGACTGGAGAACTGCTTGAAGGACTCTCGGACCCCGAGAAGACATTCCGGGCATTGAATCATGCAAACAAAAGACTTCAACAATTACAACAAATACACCAACTCGAAATTGACATGGGCAACATAAACGACCCCAACGTGAACGTCAGGAATGAGCAATTGGCACCTCCTGTGCCTGAGGGTGCACTTTATGACTGGGCACAACCCACAACTGACAATCTGGCCACTGCCATTATTGTGCCTGCAATACAAGCTGAATCGTTCCAGATCACAAATAACATGCTACACTTGTTGCAGAACAAGGGACTTTTTTCTGGGACACAAACAGAAGACCCGCAGCAACACTGAAAGAACTTCCTGTCTATTTGCAAAACTCAAAGGCAACCGAACGTGACTCCGGAAGCAATCAGATTATTATTGTTTCCATTCTCGGTGACAGGAGCTGCTCAGGTTTGGCTAAACTCGCTTCCCATAAACTCTATAGCAACTTGGGATGAGTTGGTCAAGCAATTTCAAAACAAGTTCCATCCTCCTAACAAGACCGCTCAACAAATTGATGAGATTGTGAGTTTCAAACAGAAACCAATGGAGACACTACACGAGACATGGGGCAGATTTAAAGGAATGTTGGTTATGTGTCCCCACCATGGTGTTCCAGAGCAGATGTTGGGACAACGGTTTTACATGGGTTTGTCAGACAGCTTGAAGAATATAGTTGATGCCTCGGCTGGTGGAGCATTCTTGAGCAAGACTTGGAGAGAAGGTCAGAATTTGCTCGACAAGATGGCGCAGAATTCGGGTTGGACTTCTAAAAATGCACCTATCACTCCAGCGGTGCACTCCGTACCTCTTGATCCTTCTAATACTATGGCTGAAAACATGGCGACTCTTCTGACGCAAATGAGCATCCTCACCAAAAAGGTGGAGGAATCAGGGCAGAAGCAACAGGTTCATATAGTAGATACTACCAACGGGGGCTTGTGCAGCTCTTGCATTAGCCAGCCAATTGGTAATCCGTGGAATACAGAGCATGATCATCATCACCAGCACCCTGAAGATATGAACTATGTGGCTAACTATGGGGGTCAGAGGCAAGGTAATCAGAACTGGGGTCAGCAGACTCAACAGCAGTACAGGCCACCGTAGCCACAGTATAACGCAAGAAACACGGGAGGCATAAGACCCCCCAACAATATGGCACCGTATCCTAGACCACAAGGGTACAACAATCAGCAGCAAGGGTACCACCCACCCCAGCAACAGCAAGGTGGAAGGCAGGAAGACGGGTTTGCAAGGCTTGAAGCAATGATGCAGCAGGTTATTGGGTCCAATGCTAAAATAATGAAAGGGTGGATGCACATGATGCAGCTATCAAGAATATTGAGGTACAAGTGGGCCAGATTTCAATGTCACTTAACAATCGTCCTCAAGGGACATTACCTGCAGATACCCAAATCAATCCAAAAGATCAAGGCCCAAAGCAGCTGATGGCGGTGAGTCTACGAAATGGTAGGGATCTAGATGTTGAGCAAGAGAGAGCTCGAGAAAACATACAGGCTGAGACACTAATTCCAGTGCCCATAGAGCTGGATGACTCTACGGGATTGATAGAGGTAACAGTTCACCCTGTTCCTGAAGAAAAGAATATGCAGCAAGAAACTGAGACAGTAGTTGAGCCAGTAATTGAGACAGTAGCGGAGCCAATAGTTGAGACAGTAGCTGAGAAAGAAAAATCTCAAGTGATTGGGAAGAAAAGACCTCCTGCACCATTTCCGCAAAGGTTGGCCAAGTATCAAAAGGAGGAGCAGTATAAAAAGTTCCTAGAGATGCTCAAACAAATTCAGATAAATATTCCACTGATTGAAGCTCTAAAGGAGATGCCAGGATATGCTAAAATGATGAAGGACTTGATGTCTCGGAAGTTTGACTTTCAAGACTTGTCGACTGTGACCCTTACTCAGACATGTAGTGCAGTGGTATCTAGACCTGTTGCTGAAAAGCTATCTGATCCAGGTAGTTTTACAATTCCATGCACCATTGGGAACTATGCCTTTGCTAAGGCACTCTGTGATTTAGGGGCCAGCATTAATCTCATGCCCCTGGTCATTTATAAGATGTTAGGCATTGGGAGAGCTCGACCGACTTCTATGTTATTGCAGCTGGCCGACAGGACTGTTAAGCGTCCATTTGGGATTTTTGATGATGTGCTTATTCAGGTGGGGAAATTCGTGTTCCCTGCAGATTTTGTAATCTTGGATTGTAAAGTGGATGAAGAAATTCCTATAATTCTAGGACGACCTTTCTTGGCCACGGGGAGAGCTTTGATTGATTGCGAGACAGGGGAGCTTAAGATGAGGCTCAATGATGAAGAAATTATATTCAATGTGCAGAAATCGATGAGGCGACCAAGTGAGTTCGCAAATTGTTCCCTTATTGATGCAGTGGATGTAATTGTAGAGGCTGATGATGAGGCGTTGACGGTTGAGGATCCCCTTGCTGCATGCTTGGCAAATTTGGATGAAGTGAATGGTGAGGATTTGGCGGAATGGGTGTTGGCACTGGAAGGTAAAGGGTTCTGGGAGAGAAATCTGGAGTTTGAGCCTTTGCACTTAGAAAAGAGAGAGACTCCTCCAGCTAAACCATCCATCGAGGAACCCCCTAAGTTGGAACTGAAGCCATTGCCAACCCACCTCAGGTATGAATTTCTGGGTCCTGACTCCACATTACCTGTTATTATCTCATCTGTT
>NW_017676935.1:0-36893 GCF_001879085.1 Nicotiana attenuata
CATCTTGTAGCAGTATACCCCCCATGGCGTAATAAAGTTGTTTTCTCCGCGTCTTCTTCGTCCATCCAGATCTGGTGATAACCCGCGAAGCAATCTACAAAATATTAGAGCTCATGCTTGGCGCAATTATCGATCAAGATGTATATGTTTGGCAGTGGAAAGTCGTCCTTGGGACTTGCTTTGTTTATATCCAGATAGTCAACACATACTCTGACTTTCCCATCTTTCTTCGAAACTGGCACAACGTTGGCTAAACAGGTTGGGTACTCAACCACCCTGAGAACTTTGGATTTGATATTCTTGGTAACCTCCTCCTTGATTTTCAGGCTCATGTCTGGTTTGAACTTTCTGAGTTTCTGCTTCACCGGCGGGCACATTGGATTGGTAGGTAACTTGTGAGCCACTATGGACGTGCTCAAACCTATCATGTCATCATATGACCATGCGAAAATGTCCTCATATTCTTTTAGGAAACGGATGTACTCTTCCTTCTTTGTTGGTGATAAATGAATGCTGATGCGAGTCTCCTTGACGATCTCGGCGTCCCCCAAGTTTACTGCTTCGGTTTCGTCCAGATTGGACTTAGGCTTATTCTCAAAGCTTTCCACCTCCCTGACAACTTCCTCGGGTATCTCGTCTTCTTCATCTGAATCACTATCCTCATGTTGTGTTGCCTCATTACATGTCGCAGTCAGCGTTTCATCAGAAAAAAGTAATAATAACGCTGTAGAAAGAAAAAGTGTAGAAAATAATAATGAATAATAAAGAGCAATGCATTTGATTAAACTGAAAAACATCCGGACAAGTACGGCTCGATGAATCGAGCGTTTGTTTTGAGACAAGTAAATCTTTAAAACGAAGTCACTGAAAATCTTAAATGCCTAGAGTGGCTATAGAAATAAAATCTGCCAAGCTACCCAGGGACTCGGTGGGCTCGGGATGGTGTGGCGGTCCAGTTCCTAAGAATAGCTCCTTTCTCCACAGTCTAAATAGTGAGGCCTTCTTCCTCCTCCTCAATTATTGCACTGTAGTCCATGTCTTCGTCCTCCAAAAATAGATTCTTCAGCCCAGCTAATGCCTCTTCTTCTACAGTTCCCCATATTGTATCAGCTTGGTGAAAGGCTTTGATCCAGACGTGGCACTGGTTGCTCAAGAGGGTAGTACGGTCCACGCCATGGAGGCGACCAATATTTATACTCTTGCCACGTGTACTGGTATCCGAGCCCAAAAGTAGTGCCATGACCCTTCAGCTGTATCGGTTTAGTAATACCCTGGAGAATCTTTCCGAGCCCTTTCCCGGGTTCATACCCGGACCATGCCAGAATGCTTTCTATTTTGTTGCTCCACCATTTGTCTTTCTCAATGGCGTTGACACGTTCGATGTGATGATAGGTTTCCCCTCCTAGACTCCTTCTTTTTTCGATAGCCGAAATGGTTTGGCTGGTGTAAATGGGGTTACTCCCGTCCCTGTGAATGATCACCTCCTGATGGTTCCATTCAAACTTTACTGCCTGATGCAAGGTTGATTCCACAGCCCCAGCGGCGTGTATCCATGGTCGTCCTAGTAGCAAATTGTAGGATGCGGATATGTCCAGCACCTGAAACTCGACAACGAACCACGTGGCCTCATTTGTAGACAGAGATTGATTTCTCCAATGGTAGGTCTTTGAGACCCGTCGATAGCCTTCACGTTCATGGTCCCTTCTCATATCTCGTATAGGTCTTTACCCAACCTCTTCAGGGTTGTTAATGGGAAAATATTGAGACTCGATCCTCCATCAATCAGGACCCTGGTAATGAAGTAGTCTTCGCATCACACTGTGATGTGCAGTGCCCTGTTGTGATTCAAACCCTCGGGTGGCAACTCATCCTCATAGAAAGTGATTTTGTAACTTTCCAACACCTGTCCTACCATGTTAGCCATTTCTCCGCTTATGATGTTATTGGGCACGTAAGCTTCGCTCAACACTTTCATTAAAGCATTCTTGTGCGCCTCTGAATTTTGCAACAATGACATGATGGATATCTGAGCCGGGGTTTTGGTCAAATGATCAATGACGGAATACTCCTTTGTTTGTACTTTCCTCCAAAGGCCATCTGGACCTGTTTCAATGACAGGCTGCTTGGCAGTGGCATCCTTTCTTGGTCCTCCCATGTGTTCAGGTGTATAGATTCTTCCGATCCTAGTCATTCCTTGTGCGGCGTCGAATTCCTCCATCTTTGACTTTCCTTTTCGCCGTGCTTCGGCGACATAATCCCAATGTATTGCTTTTGAATTGAAAGGCGGTATGGTCGATACTGTCACTGTGAAAGGTGCGACCACTTCTACTTCAAACGGAACGGGGATGGCCGCGGGTGGAGCCACCTCTACTTCAAATGGTACTGATGTGGCTGCCTCAACCTCGATTGGCAACTGAGTCTGTACTACAATAGGGGTTATGGTGACTGAGGGTTTAAAGTCATCATCTTCCCGGATAAGCCCAATCGACCCCTCAGGGTCCCACTCTTTGTTAGTCTATATCACATGTATTCCACCACCTTTATGATCAGGGAGAGGGTTGTTGCGAACATTGGGTGTGGCCTCCTTTGCCTGTATAACCTTATTGTCATTTAGCGGCTGGATCTTGTCTTTCAATGCTCGGCATTCGTCAGTGGTGTGCCCCTTCATACTGGAATGGTACGAACAAGTTTTGTTAGGATTGACCCATTGGGATGGATTCTCTAATGCCACAGTGGGAATAGGAGTGACGTTACCCGCGGCTTTCAACCTCTCATACAACTGGTCGATGGGCTCAACAATGGCGGTGTACTGTTTGGGTGGCTTGCGGTCAAAATTGGGTCTTGGTCTTGGATAATTTTGACGGGTTGGAGGCGACTGGAAATGGGATGGTTGGGAGTTATAAGTATGATAAACAGTGGCTGATTGGGAATATCTAGGAGATGGTGGTTGATATGTGGGTGGTGGTACTTGGCATGTGGATGGAGGTGTTTGATATGTGGGTGGAGGTGTTCGATAGGTAAGTGGAGATTTCGGGCCTTGAGCCACCATTGCCCCAACGTCTTTCTTCTTTGATATGCCGCCTGACTGCAATGCCTTATTTGTGGCCTCTAATGCCTCAAAATTCGTTACCATCCCACTTTTGATGCCTTCCTCAATTCTTTCCCCAAGTTTGATGATATCGGAGAATTTATGGTTTTCAATAACCATCAACCTTTCGTAATACTGCGGGTCCTGTGCTCTGACGAAGAACTTGTTCATCTGTTCTTCTTCCAAAGATGGCCTGACCTTGGCCGCTTCCGACCTCCAGCGGGTAGCATACTCGCAAAGTCTCGGTGGGTTTCTTCTTAAGATTCTGGATGTAGAAAACATCGGGTGCATTTTCTGTGTTGAACCTGAACCGGTCCATGAAGTCCGACGCCATACCTACCCAATTGGATCATTTCTTGGGATCATGGCTGATGTACCAGGACAAAGCATCACCGGTAAGACTCCTCATGAAGAGTTTTATCTGGGATCTTTTCATCTTTTTCGACTCCAACAAGCTTGTCACAATAGGTTCTCAAATGAACCTTAGGATCACCTGTACCGTCAAACATCTCGAACTTAGGAGGTTTGTACCCCTCCGGTAGTTCCACATCTGGCTGTATGCATAGGTCTTCATAATTCAAGCCTTTTATCCCCTTGCCGCCTTCGACACCTTGAACCCGACTTGTCTATTTCTTGAGTTCTTCAGCCATGTTTTTAATGAGCAGGACCTTCTCGGAGGATTCTGGTGTATAGGAAGTTAGTTGAGTAGAGTGAGGTATGGTCTCCACATATATGGGGTTGTTCTGATGAGTGCCAGGGACTTGGGTGTAGTGATGGTCATTGGTTGAGTTTTGAGGGTCAGGAATGGGTTGTGGTGTGTTTTGGGGAGTGTGGTAAGTGGCGGTTAGTGGGTACTGGATTGATTGGTGGTGGTGTTGTGGTGGAGTTGGTATGGGTAAGGGATTGATATTTTGAGGTGGGGTTGTGTATGGTTGTGGTGCAGGAGGGTTTTGTGGATGTTGGTTTGGTGTGTTTTGGGGAGGTGCTGGGTTCTTTGTGTTTTGTTGGTTGATGTCGGGGACATTCAGGGTGAGTGATAAGTTCGCCAAGTTACGAACCTGCTCAAGCTCTCCTTGTAGTTCCAGTATCTTTTGTTCCAATCTCAAGACTAGATCATTTGGTGCCGGAGTACTCCTACCATCTGAAGTTCCTGCGTTCTCAGCATTCTCCTTTCGAATACCACTTAAGTCATCCATTTTTGTTTTTCCTTTGCCTTTTGTATTGCTTGGAGGAGGAGGAGGTGGAGGGCCTTTAGATCTGGTATGATACGCTGATGATGCCAGTATGAGTGAACCAACCTTAGGGAATGGGAATAATCAAAATAAAGGAAAAAAACAAAAAGGTAACAAGTTAGTAGGGGTTTTGAAATGTTGCAGTATTTAAACGCGTATTGCGGGAATATAGATTCGCGTCCTAATTTGGGAGCCTCGTTGTGCCCGAGGTAGGCCTAGCGACAAATAGATTTGGAGAACTTAGATGCCAATAAATGCCTCATTTCATAATATGAAAAATAGACGAATCCCGAAACGACACTAAGATAATAGAAAAATAAGTCACTACTGGCACTTGGCCTTATTACATTTTAAGAAAGCAAATAAATCTAGTCTATTTGGTCCCAGAAGGACCTTCCCCATATTCGATCTTCCTGACTCCATCGTACAGGTCCCCCAGCTCGCGCAGATCCAGCAGCAAGTATACCCTAGCCAGATGTCCTCCTTCAGCTCCTTCAGCGTTCTGGCAATCCTCAATCCTCTTCATGACTTTACCTCAAGCTCTACTATTCCTCGCTCCAGGTACTCCAGCTTCCTGTTGGAAGTGATCGCCATTTCTTTCCATTCTTCAATCAATCTCACATTCCTCTCATGTATTTCCCGGTGCTCATTCTCAGAGTCCTGGACCCTCTTGCGCAGCCTGTTGCATTTGACTTGAGCTTCAGCTTTTTCGTCTATGATTCTATTTCCTCGACCGGCTCCTGGTCTTACCATTCCCTTTAGATTGTCTTCTAACCACGCCGGGTAAAGAGGTTCGCACCCTACATGATACCGGTCTGGCTCAATGGTGTTCTTTTCCATAATGATCTTGCAATGCCACATGTGCTGGGCTTGGCACTTGTAAGGAACATCGTCATCTTGAAAGTTCGCTGCGAAAAGACTCATCTTGGCAACCCTTGGTACAACCTGTTTCCTGCCTGCTTGCCTCATAACTCGGACAGGGATAAGGGTATATCCCTCTCAACCCAATCAGCACCGGGTGTGGAGCGTCCCTGGATCGGATGATAAATTCATCTGTTGGGAACCATTCAAACATCCATTGCACTTGCTCCTCGTCAGATTGTCGAAGAATTCCACCCACTCTTTGGCACTTTCCGGCTGAGCAAACCTATCCGGATGTAGGTCATCCGCTTGGGGTAATGGAAGGCAATATGGTCATTCCAAGCCCTTCGCGGAAATTCTTGGCGATACTGGCCCCTTTGAAGATGTTCTAATAACCACAATTGTAGCAACAGGTTACAACCCTCGAAATGCTTGAACCCTCTTTGACAGCGCTCCAGAGCCCTGTAGATGTCGGTTATGATCATGGGGACTATGGTGTATGTCTGTCTGTTGATCCCTTCCATCAAAGTCTTGGCGACCTTGGCCAACCTAGTGTGTATTCTTTCCCTTTTCATTGGGAACACTATCAGGCCCAAGAAGCATACAATGAACATGAAAACTCTGCGGTGGATGTGGCCCAGGGAAGTAAGAGAGATCTCGTTATGGTAAGTACGGAAGGACATGCTATGGCCATACCTCTCATACAAATACTCGAAGGGTATGTAAGATTTCTTCAGGCATCCCAAGTCAGCATTTTTCTTCAGCCCCATCATCTTTAGGAACCCTTTACCAGTACGATTCTCCGGCACCAATAACCCAGGGCTATCCTAAGCCAATCCCGCAAGTCCCCCAATTTCTTCTAGGAGTGGTGTCATCTCTATGTCGCCAAATTGGAACACATCCCTTTCACTACCCAGAATAAAGTGGCAGCCTTGATCAACCTTGTGTTTGGCTCAATGTCTCGTAGAGAGGGTAAATTGACCAAGTACTTTCTTACGTGTTTCTTGTCACTTGAGGAAAGGTCCTCCCACCAATCTAGTAGCAATAGTGGAATGTTGCTAACCTTATCGAATCTGGGGACCTCGTGCCTCATTTTCTGCAAAACAAAAGGGTTAGTCCCTTATCCCCCAGCAGACTCGACTATTTATACATTCATGATTAGCCTATTGGCATTTAGTTCTCCAAATTAATGCACAGAACGTGGTTGTGTCCGTTGGGATTATGGAAACCCCGGGGGACTTTGGATAAGGCTTGTCTTAAAGGATTATTATGTGGACAACATATTAATCCGGCTAGGTTTGACCATGATGCATGCACAATTTTGAACAGAGTAAGGTTGCTATGGGGGTCTAGACTGGTACCCTCAAGCGGACAACTTGAGGGGGAAAGGCACGAAACCGTCGACTGCACCGCTGATCGACTAGTTTTACCGCAAATAAGCCTTTCCGAATTTAAGGGTAAATAATTGGAAGAGCGCAACCACTCATCAAGCGTTGCTATAGGATTTTGATACGCACGAATGCAATATGATGTGGAGTAAATTCAATCATAACAGCATGTTGTCAAGTATTTGCACGTAAGGAAATAATAAATGCAGTATTTAAATAATTGAAAGGCAGTTACAGAAGAAGAAAACAAAGAGACATGTCAGTTTCAGGGAAATAAAGAAATCATAAATGCTCATAAAATAAACAGTTAGATTCAAATAAGGGGAAAGGGTACGTGGGATAGAGCATGCTTGGACTAATTCACAGAAAAATAAGTTCGTTATGATAAGAGCCTAAATAACATCCCCAGCAGAGTCGCCATGCTGTCGCTCCCCCTTTTTTCCTCCTCGCGGAGAAAGGTCTGGGTTTCGACATTCCATGAGGGAATCGACTCGGTTCCTCTTGGGAATTGGATTTTTGAAGAGTCACCACCTAACGAATTATGGTGCGTTAGGGCACCTTGAGCAATTAACTCATGGACTAGTTGCATTATCAGAGATTTAGGGTAAGGGCGCGAAATAACCTAGAGGAGAAGGTGTTAGGCACCTCCCTCGGTCAACAACGGTGGGTCCCGGCCGAACTTATACTTATGAATTAGTCCTTTTAACAAATAACTAGTTTAAACACATACTTGCAAATAAAGGCATGTTTTGGTATTTTTAAGCATATGTAAGTAACAGAACAAAGGAAAAGACTTGAAGAAATGACACATATATAAAGGAAAGTAAAATTTACTTAAACGACGGGGATTGGGAAAGAGGGGTCCTAGGTTGGTTAGCCTACATGATCACCATACACAATGCCCGGTAATCACTCCTCAATGAGGGGCTACACGTGACATTAGCGCGTAGTCATCATATCCTTACTACCCAATTCCCTCCCCTTGGTCATAGCTTAAAGCGTTCTATTAACCTTAAAAATTTCCTATACGTGCACTACCCGTCCCTTCCTCGTGACCCTGGAGGTATTTTAGGACCTCTACTTTGGACAGTTCTAGACCATCCTAAGGTATTTAAAGGAGAAAAGTCTAAGCGTCAATCAAAACAATTAGGACTGCACATAAATAAGGAACATATAATGGCTCACATTTTACCTCCACAAGCAGAACAACTAAATGCACGTCTTAAACAATTGTTTCAGGTATAAAACTTAGAACATGATATCTAGGTGAGCAGGAAGTATACAACATGAGTTGGGACCAAGTGTCAGAGACCTATTAGCTTGCCTACTTAATTTAGACCTATGAATGCGAGCAGTTTTAAATAACAAACCGCAGTTTTATAGCTGCAGGATTTTAATCGCCCAATAGGCTTGCCTAGGCGTACAATAGTGATATCCTATGAGAATGATGTCTATGTTGATTAGGAATGCAGTAAAATAATGATCAATTTTAAATTGACAACTTGAGATCCTATGGACATGCTTTCTAGCGGTACCTATTTAAGGCAGTATTTGAAAACTTATTTATGGAAGCGGACAGTTTAATTGAATTAAACCAATTCAGAATGAACAAACATGAATTAAACTGATTTATTTAACTAAACCGGTTTAAGTTATATAGGCATGGTTTCTACTAGAGCTGATTTTAATTCCTATAGGCATGGCATCTAATTATTAAAAACCATTTAGACCCTATAGACATGGTTTCTATTTGTGTGGAAGTAAAGCAAACATAAGAAATATATTTGAATTAACACAACCCTATAAGCATGGTATCTACCCAATTTACCCGACATATATATAACTACCCACCCTTTTTCACAAATCACCCCAATGTTGTTTACAATAATTATTACAGACCAATGAATTAAATACATAAATAAACAGGAGTTAATCTATAGGGAGCCTGCAGTAGGCCCAAATGACTTCCAAGCCTCCAATTGCCTCAAAATGCCAAAGTTCCATAGCCAATCTCATGTCTAGGTGCGTCAAAGTTCCCTAAGGACCTCGAGGATCCCGGGCAGTGCTCACACCTAGATCTTTTCTCAAATAATAACTGATTTAGGTGCAGTGTGGAAAGGCCAGCTCTGACATGCCAGAGTTCAGAGAGATCTCAAGGGTCTCAAGGCACTACACATATAAGAGGGGCAGAACCTAGTATACTAAGAGTAAGTGGAAGTGCGTAACAGTTGAAAGAGTTTAATAGAAAGGTTTTAAGACTGAAAAGAACTTTTGAAAACCATTAGTGCTGAAACAGTTTGAGGAAAAGTGTGAAGAAAAACAATTAGCAATCAGAACCAAGTCATAGAACAAGATTCAGGAACAACTTTCACACAAAGGGGATAGGGGTTGTACAGATGCAGCAAAGATCACAGCAGAAACATGCATCTAAACCACACAACTAGAATTACTTTAAAGTGATTGACTGACTTAGTGGGAGTGAAGCAGAACAGGCAATGACTTAAATAAGCATGCTGGGCAAGTATTAATAATGGAGGCATGCTAATTATTTAGAAGCAGAGTTTAGGGAAGACAGTAGTTAGGCCAAACATATGCACAAGACAGCAACCAGGCTAGTAAAGTGGAAACATACTAATCATAGGTTTGAATGGGCAATATTAGACATACTTCGATAAGCAGTAGACAGAAACATGAACAGACTTAAGCCATATGAACTAAAGCAATAAGTAAACACATAGGTTTGATTCTTAAAATTTAATCAGAAGCATACCTAGTTAAAGAATGAAAAACATAAGATGTGAGAAAGGTAGTGTGCAACTTCCAGCCTTGGCTTGCAGCCGGCTAGAAGGGAAAAGATCGCAAGTAGCAAAGAGAGCAGAAAGAAAGCCTTTTTGAGTGTATGAAGTAGTGGTTTTTTGAACTATTGTTCGTTGTTCAGAAGTTAAAATAGTTTACATAGTAATCAAAAGCTTAACAGAATAAGGTAAGAGATCAATCAAGTAGCAAATCAGGGAAGTTTGTGGAATCAATCACATATGTAAATCAGTAAGTACTTCCCTTAATCAAGGGATAATCAAATCAACGGTAAAAGCATGCTAGGTACTTAAGGAAAAGAATCAAGTAAGTTTTGGGTATAGAGCAGGTAATTAGGGGTAAATGAACAGAAGTTTCAATTAAGGAAACAATCAGTAAGAATCAGCAAAATACAAACAAAGCAAGGGAAAATTGATTAAGGCAAGCAGTTCAATCAAATCGAGTAGAGAAATAAGAATCAAAAGTTTAAAGGAAAGTGTTCAAATTAAACTAGGAAATAAGGGATTCAGAATAATCAAGGTTTCAATCAAAAAGAAAAATCATGAAAGAGTCAGCAAGTTTAGCATATAAAATAAGGCAAGACATGAGTAGTCAGGGTTCGACACATAACTGTGTCAAAACAAATAGTTAAATGATACTGATTCAAGGAGAAAGATACAGGTCTTAACAGGATGACACAAGCATATAGAATCAGTGAGAGGGTTGAACTAAGAAATTCAGCAGAAGCATATTAGGACAAGAAAATCACGAGAAATCACAAGAACCCAAAGAAAGAACACAGTCGATATACCAGTATCCATAAATGAAACGAAGAACATCAGAAAATTGGTTAAGTACAAGCGAGTTAAGGTTGTGGAAAAACTTCAAAAATCAGTCAAAACATATGAGAAGGCAGAAGATCAAACACTAAAAAAATCATCAAACATTTTGTAAAAGAAATTCCGGAAACCCTAGTTTAGAAAAGGATGAAAGTCAATTGAAAATCATACGATTCTTGTAAAGAATCTCAAAGTTGTTGTAAAGCTCACATGAAACAAGACCAAATCATCTCAGATCGGTACAGATCTAAGAGATTCAGAAAAAGAAATTAGGTTTTCGAAGACAACAACATAGAGGTGAAGAAACATGCTTAGAAACCCATAGATCGTAGTCAATATAGGACGATCTTACTCAGAATCACACTGGAATGGCCTGGAATAGGCGAGAAAGGAACCATAGATGCAAGCTAACTAGCCCTGGTCCCTTGAGGGCCCTGGAGATGGCAAGAATAACGTGAGAGAAGCCATTGGAGGCCTGGGAGGTGGTGAGAAACCACCGTAGATAGCCATATATGAGTGTTTAGTGAGGTTTGATTTGGGTCAGATTTGAGAGCGTTTGAGATAGGAGAGGGGTTTTAGGCAGCGGTCTTTGGAGAATGGGTAGGGTTTGGGGGTCTTTTGGTTTATTTTAGGAAGGGTCATTTTTGGCCGTTGATCTTTATGATCAACGGCCGAGATTAAAGGGTATTGGGGCCAGATCGGGTCTTCAGGGTTTGGGCTGGGTTATTTTAAATAAAAATTGGGCTGGTATTGGGTTGGAATAGGGCTGAAATTAAAATAAAATAGGCTAGATTTTAAATAGCCACTTTTAATAACTATATAATTTATCAAAATAGCAAATGATTTCCAAAAAAATATTATCGTGTACTAAAATGATTTAAAATACTTATTTAACATTTTAAAAATATAAAAAACCATTTTATGCATCACTAATATAATTATGCGTTAGTAGGGCTATTATTGCAAAGATGTGCAATTTAGCCTAAAAATGTAAATATATTTACAAAAAATGCACTGAAAATGTTTAAACACTATTTTGGCATAAGTAAAGAATTTAGATGACTAAATCATCACAAAAGTAATTTGAAGAATAATAATTGGATATTTTATAAATAAAAGAGAAGAAATAAATTGATTTTGGAGCTCTCTTAAAGTTATAGAAAAAATTATAAAAATACTTGTGCATGCTTATAACTGCATATGTACTATTTCAAAAGTATATATATATATATATATATATATATATATATATATATATTAAAAATATATGGGGAAAAATTGGGTATCAATAGTCATATGGGACAGTTTGGAGAAGAAATATGGTGTAGATAATGCGAAAAAAAGTATGTGGTTGGAAAGTGGATCAAGTTTCAGATGGTTGATGGTAAGCCGATCATGGAGCAGGTTCACGAGTGTGAGAACTTGACTGCTGATGTTTTGAGGCTAATGTTCTGCTTGAAAAGTTTCCACCTTCCTGGAGTGATTATAGGAATCAACTGAAACTCAAGAAGAAAAACTTAACTCTTCAAGAACTGATCAGTCACATGAGGACTGAGGAAGCAAACCGTCTCAAAGACGAGGAGTCTGAACGGCTTAAAAATAAGATGCAATCTCTCTCTCTCTCTCCATCTCTTAATTTTTCTAAAGCTAACCTTGTGGAATCTTTTAGTACATCTGTGAAAGACAGGTTTAAAAGAAAACAGAAGAAAGGACATGTGAAGGAGCAGAATTACAGCCATATTCAAAAGTCGAAAAGACCTTGCTATGTCTGCGGCAAAAAATTGGTCACAAGGCTTTTCAGTGCAACTAGAGACAAGGACAAAGCTCAAAGATTGGAGGAAGAGCTCCAGTCCAAGCTAACCTTACTGAGGATGATGATGTCATTGCAGCTGTGGTCGTTGATGACGTCCACAACACACCTCAATAAAAGATATGATACGGTTGTATGCAATAATAATTACCCAACTATGAGTCGGGGTCGAATCCACTGGGAGTTATAAGGGGTTTCAGGAGTATATTTTGAAGGAAGTGAATGGACAACCTAAATTGCACTTCCACAACGGAGTTTTGATTTCTACTTCTACTATTACTCTAATGATTGCAAGCTAAGGTAAAAAAACTAGCGATGAATATTTTTGATGTTTTTCCAAATAGTTTAAAGGCCTAGAGCTGTGACAATAACCTAGGTATTTGTCTAATGGGATAAAGACGTTAATACTTGTTTTATTGATTGGAGTGTATTACGGCTCTCAACTCTACGTTACCCACTCAATACCTCTTGGTCAGAGAGTGAATTTTCCCCATTTGGCTTTCTCAAGTCCAACTGGGTATCAAACAAAATAGTTGATATGAACTCAAGTCGGGTTCTTACTATCTCTATTTTGAACCCTTTAATTAAGCTAATCAATCTCTAAATTAACCTAATTCCTTGTTAGCCAAGTCATCCTGAACTAGGTCTCTCTTTCTCAAGTAGAGACTAAGTCAAATAGGCATGAATCAATGTTTGCAACCAATAATTTTAAATTGAAGCATGAACTAAGCTAAATAATTAACACCAAATTATAAACAAGCATAAAATTAATCACCCATAATGTTTACACACTAGGGTAGGTCACAACCCTAGTAAAAATGTAGCTACTCATAATGGGATTTGAAGAAAATAAAGAAAAAAAGCTAATTAAGCCCATAATGAAAGATTAAAATGATGAAATCTAATTTTTAAACACCAAAATAATGTAAAACTTTCTAAAGTAGTAAAAATAAATGGCTACAATAGCTTTTACTGTTCAAACTTGACCTAATTTTGTAAAACTCGTCTATTTATACAGGGCCAAAAATCAGGGACAAAAATGCCCCTCGGAAGGTTCTACGGCCGCATAATTCCATGTGCGGTCCGTAGATTTCTTCAGTTGGCAGGAAGGTGAGTTTTGCGGCAGCACATTTCTGGTCTGCAGCCGCAAGGCAACTTTTGCGGCTGCACATTTCTTGTGTGGTCCGCATTTCACAAAGGCTTCAGGACTTGGTCTTCTTGCATATTCTTGTAACTTTGAATCTTTGTCAAGGAAATCCCACTTTTGCGGCCGCACAATTCATGTGCAGTTCGCACATTGCTAAAAAGCCTGTTGGGTTCTGCTGCATGGGTTGCGACCGTAGATGGAAATCTAAGGTCCGCAATTTATTTTGCGGCCGAGAATTTCTTTTGCGGCCACATAATTTCTTTTGTGGCCATTTATAGACCGCTATTGTAGCCATTTATAGACCCTTCGCACGGATACTTGGACTAGCAATAATTCATCTCACCCCTCATGCAACCAGATTGTAAAAGAGGACAGAGTCGAGGGCCCACTATAACCACATTCAAGTTTAAAGATCACTATGGTCCAATTAAACCACTTGATGATTGCCAAAGTGAACACAAGACTCACAAAGTCACTAACCAGAGCTATTTCTTTCAAAAAACTTATCTCTAACCATAAGCACGTGGTTAAGTGTGTTGGTGCCAATTGAAGCATGGTTGACTCTTCGAGAATGACTTAATTAGGTCTTTTTATTCATTACTACTAGTATTATTACCTAAACACAAAAACGGATTCATTCCCTTAAGAAGGTTGTCACGACATCCATCGTTGGGATGAGTCACCCCGTTCACAGAAAAACTACCCTTGGAAAGAACCGTGGCTTTAAGAAAACCAAAGGCTTATTATCTACTAGAAAATAAAAAGAAGCTACTAAAAAACAAGAGCTAATACACTACTAAAATATAAAAAGAAGCTAATAAGCAAAAACAAAGATAAAGAAGCTAAATGAACAAAACTACTAAGGATAGAATAAATATACATAGTAAAAGAGAGAGAAGGTATATACATACAAATAAGAAAAGAGAGAATATCATCAAGTTATTACAGGCCAAATGTATCAAAGTACCAAATGTATCAAATAAACTCCACCCCTCCTCGAATAAAAGTAAGCATTGCCTCCAATGCTTAGCACAATAAGAGTAAAAGAGGGAAGAGTAAAGAAAACGCCCTATGGCTCCTTGGACATCTCTGTGTCCCCAGCAATGTCATCGCCCTCAGGATCAGCCAACTAAATCTCATCATTCTCAACTCTAGGAGTGGCTGGATTGGCGAACATCTGACGCACTGCCTCAGCAGTGTCGGCAGCAAGGTCTAGCTCTTGAGACTGGCCAGCAGGTGCCATCGGTGCAGATGGTGCTGTGGGGTCCAGCATGGAATGGTGTGAGTCGAGCAGCATGTCAAAGGGGAGATCTCTGGCTGTAGCAATCCTTGTCACCTCTCTCTGGAGCTTGTCCACTAACTTCTTGCTGACCTGGGACTTTACGTCCTTTTCCAGCTCTTCAATCACCGATCTATGATGTACCAAGGTGTCCATAATAGTCTTCTGGTTCTCCAGAATTTTCTTAAATGTCAGAAAGAACGTGTGATTCCTGCGAGGTGGACTCTACTATAATAATACTGGACAAGTCAGACAGCTTTACAGTGGCTATCTGCATCCAGTTGTTGAGACTCGCCAATGTTTGGGAGACTCACAGTGCAGATAGTGGATGAGGAGGCACGTGCACTGGCTTCAAAGCTGAGGTGGGAGCAGTGGCATGAGCTGCAGTAGGGGCTGTGGAGGAGGGCGGAGGCATAGCCGTGTCACTAGAGGAAGGCTCGGCTGAAGTGGATGGAACATCAACTGCCTCAGCAGCTACCATAACAGGCTCATCAGACTGGCCCGCGGTGGTAGGAGCTGAACTTTCTTCTTTAGATTTTTCGCATCCATCAGTGAATACCAAGTAAAAGGCTTCTTCGGCTTCACCTTTGTGTCATAATCCCTCGGCTCTATCCTTGCATCTATGAGATATTCTGTAATAGTGTTGGGATACGGGTAGGATGAGTCATCTTACCGAGCAATCACTGAGATGTTGGCTGACATCACGGCACCTGCATTAATAGGGAACTCGGCCATAATAGAAGCAACCAAACTGCCCAAGGAATCGGAAGGTGTGTGTCATTTTGGCTCGGGTCTAGTCTGGTGCAGACAAAGGTTTGCCACCCCTTCGCCTTGAAACTCAAAGTGCTCCAGTGGATAGGAACCCCAGTGGAAATCCATAGTGGTGATGGCCCTGGTGCTTCTAGAATCTCCGCTAACCAAGGTTGGACTGCATCTCCCAGTGCATACTTCTCCAAATACTCCTTCGGCTCAACATCTTCGAAGCCCAAGTATGTGTTTAGTGTATGCTGATCAAACCTCACTTTGAGGTTACGTACTTTGGTCACCTTTGTCCCCTTTTCGATATGCGCCACATTGGCGTAGAATTCATGGACAAGGTACTCTTTGACATCAACTACACTCTGAGTGAACCACCCCTTGCATTCCCTGAACTGGTTCAAAATGGCTGGATTGTGCCTCTCCAGATCTTTTAATGGAAATTGTCGCTCAAGGGTTAGCGACCTCGCTCGCCACTATGTACGAAAGTTGGTGAAGGCATCCAAGCTAACAAATCGATCCTCCCAAACCTCTTTCTTCTTCGACATTTCGAGGTTGGCAGCTGTAGTATCTCCCGATCTGCCATCATCGAGGATATCCTGAACTGGTGCATCCTGTCACTCAGGGACTGGTGTAACCGATGGCTCAAACGCCTGACTAGCACTCTCCGATCCCTCGAAAGTGCTATGAGATGAGGACGACTCGTCCTTGAGTTGGTATCTCCCTTGCGGCCTTAACTGTATGGCCGACTGCTCCTGAACAGAGGCTGAGTTCCCCTCTGATGCTTCCTTAGATGGGACATATGAGCTCGTCTTGGAGAGATCCGCACCTCTCCCTTTGCCGGCTGTGGCTTTCTTTCTGATTTTCTTTTGTTGGCCAAGGGGTACGATACTCTTGCCTCGACCCTGAGAAGGTTCACCTCTCCCTTTTGATGTGTCACCGCGTCCTCTAGATCGAACCATTGTCTGTGTCGAGTAAAGGCGATTGTTAGTTGTAATTCATTGTTCAGACATACACAGGAGATATACAAGTAAAGGATAACCAGAGTACACAGTGAAGGTGTTCAATCAAAGCATGCTTGCAGGGAACAAGAACTGCGGTACGTAAAAAATTTCTTGCGACCGTAAATGAGGACTTGCGAACCGCACAATTTTAACTTGCAACAGAAAAAGTGAAGTGCGGTCCGCACAATTTCACTTGCGGCGCACCTCTGAGACCCAACAAATGCCAGCTCTCTGATGACAGAGAATTGGCTAATGTGTTGCTGCAACATGATTTCTGCAGACTACACAATTAACTTGCGGCCACATCTATAAAACACAAAAAATGCCAACTTTCTGATGACAGAGAATTGGCTAATGTGCGGCCGCAATGGGAAAGCTACGGTCCGCATATTTTAACTTGAAGCCGCAGATCCCTTCTTTCACTATGTTTCCCTAAACTCAAAATATGCGGACCGCACAAATTTAAGTGCGGCCGCAGAATTCAAAAATTACGAACACATCAATTTTTCTTATCTATGGTTTTCAATTTTGTGCACAAATTGACATGGAAACATCATAGAAACATGAAAATACGTTAACCCAGTTCCCATAGAGCATGTATTAGTTAACCCATTACAGATTTGCCCCACATGGATACACAAATGAATTCTAATGACAAATGTCCTAAAAAGCAATAAAAATCTACAAATTAAAAGAAAAAAGATTAACAAGAATTTGAAGCATACTAGATGAATAAGTGTAGTGAGTGAATGATCAAGTTGTTGCGTGTATGGACAGATGAAATCACCAAGAAATTTCAAGAGAGCACTATTTATTTTGTTCAGAGGGTGAAAAATGTACAAATGTCCTTATTCTTCTATTTATACCAGCTGGTTTGCTAAGGGAAAGAAGAGCGAGTGCAGCTGCATATTTTCGTGTGCGGACCGCACTCTCTGTTACCTGGTGAATTCCTCTCAGCATCTCATCTGTGGTCCGCACAATTTTCTGTATGGTTTTAGAATTCATGTGCGGTCACATGTTTCCTGTGCGGTCACACATCGACCTTTTCTCTGACAGGATAAACTTCAGAGAGTGGGTGTTTCTTTCTCTCATTTGTACGGTCCGCAAGAAAATCGTGCGGCCGCATGCACTTTTGCTACAACACCCATAATTGTGCGGTCCGCACAAATCAACTGTGGTCTGCAATTCTTAGAGCACTTAGCCACATTTTTGCTCCACAATTCCTGTAAGTCACACTCAGTCCTATAGCACACTTCAAATCAAGTTAGAACAAAAATAACACCTAACTACAAAAGAAAAAAAAACATGGGTTGCCTCCCAAGAAGCGCCTGATTTAACGTCGCGGCACGATGCAGAATACCATCAATTGAAATGAATGACCACCACGACGTGGCTATCTCCAACCTTTCCCAAATAGTGCTTCACCTGGTGACCATTGACTCGGAATACTTCATTGTTTTTGTTCTTCAAGT
Organism: Nicotiana attenuata; assembly: GCF_001879085.1. NCBI lineage: Eukaryota > Viridiplantae > Streptophyta > Magnoliopsida > Solanales > Solanaceae > Nicotiana > Nicotiana attenuata. The sequence goes on from NW_017676935.1 coordinate 17,670, forward strand.
CTAATTCACCAAAGGGTGTTACGCCCACAATTTCAAAAGGACCACTCCATTTAGACTTTAGCTTCCCGGGAAACATCCTCAACCTTGAGTTAAACAACTATACAAGATCGCCCACCTTGAACTCTTTGTTCCAAATGTATTTGTCATGAAGATATTTAATATTTTCTTTGTACAAGGACGACCTTGCATAAGCATGGTACCAGAAATCATCCAATTCATTCAAATGTGCCACCCTCAAGTTAGCGGCCACATCCTAATCAAGATTCAACTTTTTTAGAGTCCACATGGCCTTGTACTCTAGTTCCATCGGAAGATGACAAGCTTTTCCGAACACCAACTGTTATGGCGACATTCCGATAGCTGTTCTGTAAGCCGCCCGATAAGCCCATAATACATCATCAAGATTCTTGGACCAATTCGTCCGATTAGCATTCACCATTTTGGACAAGATACTCTTTATCTCCCGATTGGAGACTTCCACTTGCCCACTATCTTGTGCATGATAAGGAGTCGTGACTTTATGAGTAGCACCATACTTGCCAAGCAAAGTATCAAAAGCCTTGTTGAAATAATATGACCCCCATTGTTTATAATAGCACGTGGAGTACCAAACCTTGTGAAAATATTCTTCTTCAAGAAAGCCACCACACTTCTCGCTTCATTGTTGGGTAAAGCAACGGCTTTAACCCATTTGGATACATAATCAACCGCGACCAAGATGTAGGTGTTTCCACAAGAACTCACAAAAGGGCCTACGAGTTAATGCCCCACACATCAAAAATATCAATTTCCAAAAAGGTTGTGAGAGGCATTTCATTATTCTTTGAGATTCCACCTCCCCGTTGACATTCATCACATCTTTTTACTAGCTCATTTGCATCCTTCTAAAGAGTAGGCCAATGGAAGCCGCAACTAAGCACTTCGGGCGCCGCTCTTGCTCCACTATGATGGCCACCATATGGCGAAGAATGACAAGCCCCAAGAATTTCACCTTACTCTTCTTCTGGTACACATCTTCTAATCACCCCATCCGCACAAATCCAGAAAAGGTATGGTTCATCCCAATAATAATCTTGACAGTCCCATTTGAGCTTCTTCCTTTGGTTTGAAGAGTACTCATCGGAGTGATTCCACACACAAGAAAATTTGCAAGATCCGCAAACCATGTCACCTCTTCCATTGAAATAGCCAAGAGTTGCTCATCAGGGAAGGAGTCATTGATTTCAAGGCCATCATGTGGATTCCCCTCCTCCTCAAACGAGACAAGTGGTCCGCCACTTGGTTTTCACTCCCTTTCTATCTTGGATGTCAATATCAAACTCTTGCAACAAAAGCGCCCATCTCATCAACTGAGCTTTGGAGTCCTTCTTACTCATGATATAGCGAAGCCACGCATGATCCATGTGGACAATGACTCTTGCACCCATCAAGTACGGGCGAGACTTCTCAATTGCAAACACAATGGCAAGGAGCTCTTTCTCTATAACAATATAGTTGACTTGGGCACTATTCATGGTCTTACTAGTATAGTAGACCGGATGAAAAAATTTGTTGATGTGTTGCCCCACAACAGCCCCATCCGCTACATCACTTGCATTACCTCAATCTTTGCCTTGTCAACCTTAATTCCATTACTCTAGATTTTGTTGCCAAGGAAAATGCCTTCCTCGACCATGAAATGGCATTTCGCCCAATTAAGCACCAAATTTGTTTCTTCAGATCTAGCCAACACTTTATCCAAATTTGTAAGACAAACATCAAAGGAATCCCCAACCACCTAGAAGTCATCCATGAAAACTTCAAGGTAGTCCTCCACCATGTCCATGAAGATAGCCATCATATACCTTTGAAAAGTCGTCGGTGCATTACACAAACCAAAGGGCTTCCGCTTGAAGGTGAAGTACCATAGGGATATGTAAATGTTATTTTCTCTTGATTTTCCGGAGCAATAAGAATTTGGTTGTAGCCCGAATACCTTATCAAGAAAGGAATAGAAATCACGGCCGGCCAATTTATCGAGCATTTAATCTAAGAAAGGAAGTGGAAAGTGATCCTTCCTTGTGACTTTGTTGAGCTTGCGATAGTCCATGCACACCCTCCATCTGGTCACCGCTCTTGTAGGAATCAACTCATTCTTGTCATCGGTGACCACTGTCATGCCCCCTTTGACCAATGTCATGCCCCCTTCTTTGGGACACATTGAATCGGAGAAGTTCATGAACTATCAAAGATGGGGTAGACAACCCCGACATCCAACCACTTGATAATCTCCTTCTTGACAACTTCTTGCATAGCCTCATTGAGTCTCCTTTGATGTTCAATAGATGGTTTGGCGCCATTATGCATGCAAAAGGCTCAGACTCTTGTAGACACTATTTCTTAGACTGGTTGTCTAGATGCTCATGACTTGGTGACACCCTGATTTTGGGGCTATCTTTCCGCACTGTATTTTGAGTTTAACTCTTGTTTTTATGAAAAATCTATTATGAAAAGCTTTTGGTTTATCCTTTATGAGATATCGAAGTACTTTTGAAAATTGTCTTACCTAGTACCACCGGTAGGCGTCATCACGACAGGTTAGAGTCTTGGATCGTGATAAGTTGGTACCAAAGCCTAGGTTACATAGGTCTCATGAGTCATGAGTCGGTACGGACACGTCTGTACTTATCTTCGAGAGGCTGCAGAACCCTTAGGAAACATCATATTATTCTTACCGTGTGAATCTGTTAATTCCAGTAACTAAACTTTCGTTATTCTAATCTCTCACAGATGGCGAAGATACGTGCTACTGGGCAGGATGGACATCCACCAGTACCACACAGCCAGGGTCGCGAGAGGCCGAGGTCGCGGTAGAGGCTGCGGTAGGGGCAGGGGTGCACCTCGCACAGCAGCTAAGGCAGCATCTGCAGATCCACCAATTGCCCCATTCAGGATCAGGTCCCAGTTGTGGATGCACCAGCGGGACCAGCTTAAGCACCAGTTGTGCCCATTGTGATCCCAGGTCTTCAGGTGGCCTTAGCTCATATTCTGACCGTATGCACCAGTCTTGCTCAAGGGCAGAACCGAGGTCGCGGTAGAGGCCGTGGTAGGGGCAGGGGTGCACCTCACACAGCAACTTAGGCAGCACATACAGATCCACCAGTTGCCCCAGTTCAGGATCAGGTCCTAGTTGTGGATGCACCAGCAGGACCAGCTTAAGTACCAGCTGTGCCCATTGTGATCCCAGGTCTTCAGGAAGCCTCAGCTCAGATTCAGTCTGTGTGTACTAGTCTTGCTCAGGCGGTCTCTGTTTTTACTGCAGTAGCCACTTCTCAGGCCCGGGAAGGCACTGAGACTCCTGCCGCCTGCACACCAAAGCAGGTGATATAGGGACTCCAGACACTAGGGGCACCACCAACCCAGCCAGTTGCAGCTGCTCAGGGCTATGTGGTTCCTATAATGCCTGATGATGAGCAGCGTAGATTAGAGAGGTTTGGGAGGCTCCAGCCTTCATCTTTTAGCGGTGTAGAGGGAGAGGATGCATAGGGCTTCTTGGATAAGTGTCAGAGGATGCTCCGTACAGCAGGTATTTTGGAGACCAGTGGGGTCTCGTTCACTACTTTTCAGTTCTTTGGAGATACCTTCACCTGGCGGGAGGCTTATGAGAGGCGTAGGCCAATCGGTGCAGCGCCACTTACATGGCAGGAGTTCTCCGTTCTCTTCTTGGAGAAGCATGTGCCGCAATCTTGCAGAGAGGAGCTGTGCGGACAGTTCGAGCACTTGCCTTAGGATGATATGACTGTGACGCAGTACGAGATGAGATTCTCTGAGTTAGCTCGTCATATTGTTTGGTTGGTTCCCACAGACAGGGAGAGGATCAGGAGGTTCATTAATGGCCTCACATTTTATTTGCGGGTGCTTATGACTAGAGAGAGGGTGTCCGGTGCTACTTTTGAAGAGGTTGTTGACATTGCTCGGTAGATAGAGTTGGTCCGCAGCCAGGAGCGGTTGAGAGAGAGGCCAAGAGGTATCGTGGATCAGGTAGTTTTGGTGGTGTTCCTTATGGAGGCTAGTTCCACCACGGTAGAGGTCGTCCTTACAGGCATGCTTAGACGACTCGCCCAGTTCACCGTGGTGCACCATCTGGCCATGGTTCTTACAGTTCTCATCAGGGTCATTTATATCTTAGTGCCCTTCCAGCTCAGAGTTCATCTTGTGCTTTATCAGGTCAGGGCTCGTCTATGCCAGGTCCTTCTACCAGTTATCCCGGTGCTCGGGGCTCCCTTCAGTCCCCATCACCTGCATCGGAGAGTTGCTACGAGTTTGGAGAGTTTGGTCATATTAGGAGGTAGTGTCCCCGCCTAGTGGGACGTCCAGCTCAGTAGAGGGGTCAACCTTCGATTTTAACACCAATTACCTCACCACCCACCCATCCAGCTCGGGGTGGAGCTTAGTCAGCTAGGGTTCGCCCTAGAGGGGGAGGCCGATCAGGTGGCAGTCAGGCCCATTTTTGTGCACTCCCTGCCAGACCAATGCCATTGCTCTAGACATAGTGATCACATGTATATGTCAGTATGTCATCGAGATGCTTTGTATTATTTGACCCTGGTTCCACCTATTCATATGTGTCATCATATTTTGCTCATTATTTGGACATGACCCGTGAGTCTCTAGTTTTGTCTGTTCGTGTATCTACGCCGGTGGGCGATACTATTATTGTAGACCGCGTATAGCGATCATATGTAGTGACTATCAAGGGATTAGAGACTAGGGTTGATTTGTTGCTTCTTAGTATGGTTGATTCTGATGTGATATTGGGTATGGACTGGTTGTATCCATGTCATGCTATTTTGGACTGTTAGGCTAAGACTGAGTGGTGAGGTTCTTTAGACTATGTTCTTAGTAGAGTGATTTCATAATTGAAGGCCCAGCGGATGGTTGGGAAGGGTTGTCTTTCTTATTTGGCTATTGTGAGGGATGTCAGTGCAGAGACCCCTACTATTAATTATGTCCCGGCGGTGCGAGATTTTCCGAATGTGTTCCCTACAGACTTGTCGGGCATGCAGCCGGACAAGGATATTGACTTCGGTATTGATTTGGTGCCGAGCACACAACCCATTTCTATTCCACCATATCGTATGGCACCGGCGGAGTTTAAGGAATTGAAGGAACAACTTTAGGAACTCCCTGATAAGGGGTTTATTCGCCTAGTATATCACCTTGGGGTGCACCAGTTCTATTTGTGAAGAAGAAAGATGGCACCTTGAGAATGTGCATTGACTACAGGTAGTTGAACAAAGTCACAATCAAGAACAAGTATCCTTTGCCTCGTATTGATGATCTATTTGACCAGCTTCAAAGAGAGAGGGTGTTCTCCAAGACCGATCTGAGATCTGGGTATCACCAGTTGAAGATTCGAGACTCGGACATTCTTAAGACAACATTCAGGACCCGTTATGGTCATTATGAGTTCGTCGTAATGTATTTTGGGCTAACCAACGCCCCAGCAACATTCATGCATTTGATGAACAACATGTTTCGGCCTTATCTCGACTTGTTCGTTATTGTATTCATTGATGATATCCTGGTTTACTCTCGTAGCCAGGAGGAGCACGCCCAGTATTTGAGGGTTGTATTGCATCGACTGAGGGATAAGAAGCTTTATGCCAAGTTCTCTAAGTGCGAGTTTTGGCTCAGTTCAGCTGTGTTTGGGGCATGTGGTGTCTAGTGAGGGTATTCAGGTAGATCCAAAGAAGATATAGGCGGTTCAAAGTTGGCCTAGACCTTCCTCAGTTACAGAGATTCAGAGCTTTCTTTGTTTGGCTGGTTATTATCGTCGTTTTGTGCAGGGTTTCTCGTCTATTGCATCGCCCCTTACCAAATTGACCCAAAAGGGTGCTCCTTTCAAGTGGTCGGACAAGCGTGAGGAGAGCTTTCAGAAGCTCAAGACTGCCTTGACCACAACTCCAGTTCTAGTTCTGCCATCAGCTTCTGGTTCTTATACAGTATATCGTAATGCTTCTCGGATCGGTATTAGGTTTGTTTTGATGTAGGAGGGTAGAGTGATTTCTTATGCTTCACGTCAGATGAAGCCTCATGAGAAGAACTACCCTGTTCATGATTTGGAGTTGGTTGCCATTGTTCATGCGTTGAAGATTTGGAGGCACTATCTCGATGGTTTGTCTTGTGAGGTATTTACTGATCATCGAAACTTCCAGCACTTGTTCAAGTAGAAGGATCTCAATCTGAGGCTGCGGAGATGGTTGGAGCTACGAAAAGACTGTGATATTACCATTTTGTACCATCGGGCAAAGGCCAATGTGGTGGCCGATGCCGTAAGTAGGAAGGCAGTGAGTATGGGTAGTCTTGCATTCTTTCCTGTTAGTGAGAGACCCCTTGTAGTTTATGTTCAGGCCTCGGCCAACTGGTTCATGAGATTGGATATTTTAGAGCCCAGTCCGGTCCTAGCTTGTGTAGTTTCTTCGTCTTTCTTGTTTGATCGCATCAGAGAGCGCCAGTATGATGATCCTCATTTGCTTGTCCTCAAGGACAGGGTTCAGCACGATAATTCCCAAGATGTAACTATTGGTGATTATGGGGTATTGAGGAAACATGGCCAGATATGTATGCCCAATGCAGATGGGCTACGGGAGTTGATTCTTGAGGAGGCCAGCAGCTCGTGGTATTCCATCCATTCGGGTGCCGTGAAGATGTACCAGGATTTTAGAAAGCACTACTGGTGTAGGAGGATGAAGAAAGATATAGTTGGGTTTGTAGCTCGGTGTCTCAACTGTCATCAGGTCAAGTATGAGCATCAGAGACCGGGTGGCTTGCTTCAGAGGTTAGAGATCCCGGAGTGGATGTGGGAGTGGATCGCCATGGATTTCGTAGTCGGGCTCCCATGGACTTCGAGGAAGTTTGATGCTATTTGGGTGATTCTGGATTGGGTGACCAAGTCTGTGCACTTTATTCCAGTTGGTACTACTTATTCTTCAAAGCGGTTGGCTAAGATTTACATCCGCGAGATTGTTCACCTTTATAGGGTACCAGTTTCCATCATTTCAGATAGAGGCACACAGTTTATATTGCAGTTTTGGAGAGCCGTGCAGCAAGAGTTGGGCACTCAGGTTGAGTTGAGCACAACATTCCATCCTCAGATGGACGGCCAGTCCGAGTGCACTATCCAGATATTGGAGGACATGTTACGCGTTTGTGCCATTGATTTTGGGGGTTCATGGGGCCGGTTTTATCCACTCGTGGAGTTTTCTTACAACAACAGTTATCAGTCAAGCATTCAGATGGCTCCATACGAGGCTTTATATGGGAGCGGTGTAGATCTTCGGTGGGATGGTTTGAGCCGGGTGAGGCTAGGCTCTTTGGGTACAGACTTGGTTCAGGATGCATTAGACAAGGTGAGATTGATTCAGGAGCGGCTTCGCACAGCGCAGTCGAGACAGAAGAGCTATGCTGACAGGAAAGCCCGTAATGTGTCTTACATGGTCGGGGATAAGGTTCTACTGAAGGTATTACCCAAGAAGGGTGTTATGAGGTTTGGGAAGAGGGGCAAGTTAAGCCCTCGGTTCATTGGGCCTTTTGATGTACTTCAGAGGATTGGGGAGGTGGCTTACAAGCTTTCCTTGCCACCTAGCTTGTCGAGTGTGCATCCAGTATTTTATGTTTCTATGCTCCGGAAGTACGTCGGCGATCCGTCTCATGTTTTGGATTTCAGCATGTTCCAGTTGGATGGTGATTTGACTTATGATGTGGAGCCGGTGGCCATTTTAGGGCGGTAGGTTCGAAAGTTGAGGTCAAAGGATATAGATTTAGTGAAATTGTAGTGGAGAGGTCAGCCTGTGGAGGAGGCTACTTGGGAGACCGAGCGGGAGATGCGGAGCAGATATCCACACCTATTTGAGACTTCAGGTATGTTTCTAGACCCGTTCGAGGACGAACGTTTGTTTAAGAGGGGGAGGATGTAACGACCTGGCCGGTCATTTTTGAGAGTTGTAACCCCGTTCCCCCATTCCTTATTCTTTTGTGTTCTACAACTGTATTATGACTTACCAGGCTAGTTGATTCGGGTCCGGAGTGATTTCGGAGTGAATTGAGACACTTAGTCTTTTAATTAGAAGTTTAAGTTGGAAAAGTCAACCGGATATTGACTTATGTGTAAACGACCTCGGATTTGAATGTTGATGGTTCCTTTAGCTCCGTTAGGTGATTTTGGACTTAGGAGCTCGCCCGAAATGTGATTTGAAGGTCCGTAGTAAAATTAGGCTTGAATTGGCGAAAGTTGAAATTTTGGCGAATTTGACCGGCAGTGGAAATTTTGATGTCGGGGTCGAATTTGATTTTTGGGAATTGGAGTAGGTTAGTGGTGTCATTTATGACTTGTGTAAAAAATTTGAGGTCAATCGGACATGGTTTGATAGGTTTCGGCGTCATTTGTGGAATTTGGAAGTTTAGAAGTTCATTAGGCTTGAATCCAGGTGTAATTTGTGTTTTTGATGTTGTTTGAGGTGATTTTAGGATTTGACTAAGTTCGTATGATATTTTGGGGCTTGTTGGTATGATTGGTTGAGGTCCCGAGGGCCTCGGGTGTGTTTCGGGTGGTTAACGGACTAAGTTTTGGAGTGGGAAGGCTGGTTAGGCTGGTGAAGTTTGGATTCAGCTGGTGTAATCACACCTGCGGAGGTTTCATATGATATCAGTATTGGGACCCGTTGAGGTCGTGTACTTGTTGAATTAGCTGCTATTTGCTGTCTTGAACTCAGTCATGATTTTACTTGCATATCACACCTCTGTCTCTTCTTGTTTCTTGTTAATACATGTTATTATCTCTGTTTGGGCTGATTTATATGATTTCTAAGAGCTCGAGGGATTGGAGAGGTTGAAGACTGAGATAGGTCCTGAGTGCCGAGCTGTGAGCTATGTGAGTGTATATGGATCGGGTTGCACGCCGCAACGAGCCTGAGTGCTGAATATATATAGATCGGGTTGCACGCCACAACGAGCCTTATAGCTATTTATATATTGGGTTGGGCTGCACGCCACATCGATATAACACTTGGGCTGAAGGAGCCCCTCCGGAGTCTGTACATCCCCAGTGAGCGCAAGTACCTATTGAGTGTGTGTATTGAAGGTTGAGAGTCGAGTTTTGAGCTATTGAGAGCTTTAGTGACCGTTACCCTGAGCGGTTGTATTTGTCTTGCTTTGGTGCTACACTTAGCTGATTTATATTACTATTCTGAACTTCTAGGAAATATTATATCTGGTCTACCTGAACTTAGTAAATATACAGCTGACTTGACTTATATTGCCGGAATTTACCCATGTCTACTTTCTATGTTGAAATTACATGGCATTCTCGTTTAAATAGTACCATCAAATGGATACTCGATTGCTACCAGAGAGGGGTCTTTCGATTCCAAAGAATGTGGATTTGGCACTGAAATGAACTGTATTTGTATAGCTCGTCACTGCTTCTCAGTTCCTTATTTGTTTCTGTTACTTACTGAGTTGGTTGTACTCACGCTACACCCTACACTTCATGTGCAGATCCAGGTGTGTCCAGTCACGGAGGACGTTGAGCTCGAGCGTGGTCGAGTATCGAAGATTTACGAGGTAGATGCCGGCGTTCGCAGTTCTTGTCTCTCCTTCTTTGGCTATCTTTCTTTTCTGTATTGACATTTAGGCACAGACTCTTGTAGACACTGTTTCTTAGACTGCTTGTCTAGATGCTCATGACTTGGTGACACCCCGATGTATGGGGCTATCTTTGCACACTTTATTTTGAGGTTAACTCCTGTTTTTGTGAAAACTCTGTTATGAAAAGCTTTTGGTTTATCTTTTATGAAATATCGAAGTATTTGGAAAATAGGCTTGCCTAGTAATATCGATAGGCGCCATCACGACAGGTTAGAGTCTTGAGTCGTGATAGTATCCAATTTAAAATCTTGTCTTCCCTATTCTGATTCTCGCAAGTCTCTTGACTATAGAAATTTTTTGCTGATTTTCCGCAAATATTATGTAGAAACGAGGTACATGATTACAAAAAGGGGTTATTTATCTTACATTTCTGATCTCTGTTACTTAAAAGATTAAAAATACACACATAATTTAACTGAAGGTCAATTATGGATCTAAGTAACGCAAGGACTAAAAGTAAAATTTAGCAAAATCTTAGGGACTAAAAGTGCCTTTTTATCAAAAGAATCTAAACTAAATATTTTATCTTTTTCGTCTTAAGTTGAACTATTTATATATTTCTTAGTCCGTGGCAACTTGAAGTTAATTCGAAGAAGTTATTTGTAACGACATGGCCGGTGTTTTTGAGTATTTTAACCATGTTTTTCCTATTTGATGCTTTATACATGTACATATGTGATTATGTGACTTGCAGGGTCGGTTGGTTTGATTTTGGGGAGTGTTGGATTGAATTGGGACACTTAGTCTCAAGAGTGGATGCTTAAATTGTAAGAGTGGATCGGTGACTTTGTTCTAAATGACCGAAATGATAGTTTAATGGTTCCAATAGGTTCATATGGTGATTTTGGACTTAGGCGTATGCCCGAATTTGGATTTGGAGGTTCCTAGGTTTATTTAGTTCTATTTGGCGAAAGTTGGAAAATTGAAGGTTTGGAAGGTTGATAGGCTTGACCGAGAGTTGACTTCGATGATATCGGGTTCGGATTGTGGTTCTGGGAGTTGGAATAGGTCCGTTTTGCCATTTGGGACTTGCATGTAAACTATGAGGTTATTCCGAGTTGTTTATGCATGTTCGGCATAAAGTATTGAATTTAAAATTTTTGATTAGTTCCTTAGGCTTGAATTGATGTGCGATCTGTGGTTTTGATGTTATTTGGTGTGACTTGAGGCCTCGAGTAGATCTGTGTTATATTTTAGAATTTGTTGGTATGGTTGGATGGGGTTTCGGCGACCCCGGGCGTGTTTCAGATTAATTTTGGATCATTTTTTATTATGTTGCATTGCTGAAGTTTGCTGAGACTGGTGTATTTGCATCTGCGGAACTCTAGTCGTAGATGCGAAGCCACAGATGCGGCCTTAGAGGCTCAGAAGCGAGATTTGAGCTGGAGGAGTTGAGTCCGCAAATGCGAAGGTTTTTTTTGTAAAAGTGAATGCCCATATGCGATGGGTGGTCCGTAGGCGCGGACGCGCAAGGGCGAAGGTTGGACCGCAGATGCGCTTGATCGGCTCTTTAAGTGAATGCACATATGCAGCATTTTCACCGCAGAAGCGGAGCTGCAGATGCAGCACATTGTCCGCAAATACGGATATCACTGGGCAGACTTTGTATTTCGAAGGGTTTGGTCATTTTTTATTATTTGGAGTTGAGAAGCTCGGCTAGAGGCGATTTTTGGATAGGATTTCACCACATTGAGAGGTTAAGTAACCTTCACTTGATTTTGGTGTTAGATATTAATTACCCATGGATTATTACACCTAGTTTATGTGAATTAAAGGTGAAAGTTGGGAATTTTTTATTGTTGTTTTGGATAGTGACAATTGATGAATTGAGAGTCGATTTGAGGCTGAATTTGGGAGAAACATATATGTTATAAATCGTATTGGAATGGGCATTCAGAATATGTGAGTTTTAACGAGTTTTGTGGCGCAGGCTTGGGATTGACTTTGCATAATAATTCAAGATCATAGCTTTATTGTTTGAGCTTGTTTCCTATGGCTTTTATTGATGATATTGAGTTGCTTTGACTAGATTCGAGTCGCTTGGAGGTTGAATCGCATTGGAACGGTTTTTTGGAGTATTGATTCTCACGTTTTGAGGTAAGTAACATATCTAAACTTGGTTTGAGGGTTATTATCCCTGTGAACTATGACACTTGGGATGTGTTGGGCGTAACATACGTGCTAGTTGACGGGCGTGTGGGCGTGTTTGTGCGCGCAGAGTATTCATGATCCAGGTAAATTTAGACTACTATGAGAGTTGTTTTGCTATCATGACTTGTTATACCCATATTTTCTCTACTCGTATGATTATTTGAGCTATGATTCATGTTAGAAATTATGTCTAAACTATGTGCTTATTTTTTTGAGACATGATAGGGCTGACTGCCCGAAAAAATTTCACTTTTTCCTTTTGCATCCCAGGCAGCGCGACGCGTTGGCCTGGGGAAATTTTCTTCTTTTCTTCTCTTTTTGCTTCAAGTCGTGCCCTTTTGTTTCACATTGCTTTCGGATGACTCCTACACATAAAAATACACAAATTAGCAAAAATCATTACATTACACGTACAATTTCACGAAATTCGGGTAAAATGCGAGGCGACATGCATACAAATGCACATACTTAAGCTAAATATCAAGCACTAAGAATTAAAAAAATTTTGATAGAGAGTGCTTCCCCTTTAATACTCTTAGGTGATGTGTATCCGAAATTTCGAATTAGCTGGGGGATCTTAATGCGAATACCGACACCGAATGAGAAATAAAAATAAATAAATTACTTCCTCTTTCCCAATTTATATTATACAGTTCTTATTTCGAGAGCCAAAATTCTTCATTTTGCTTGTGAATTACGACATGGAATCTTTAAATATTTTGAAATAAATATTACACATTCCAAACCAACATAAAAGGTACTATAAGTAACAATAATTAACAACTCAAAATATTTAATAACATATGAAAAGATCGCTATCAAATAAACACTTGTTTGACTCTCGAAATCTGAATACTACCCATAAATTAAAACAAATGAAATATTATTTTATCTTACATATTTCTTTTCAAAAATTATGTTTTTCTATTTAAATCTTGTATAATTCTAGACTTCTAGTATTTTCCTTATGCATATATTAGAAAATAAAAAAAATATTTTGTTAAAAAAAAAACGTGTTACTACCTCCGTTTCAATTTATGTGAACCTGTTGGATTGGGCACGGAATTTATGAAAAAATATAGACTTTTGGAATATGTGGTTCCAAACAAGTCAAAAAGGAGCCAGAGTATTTGTGTGGTTATAAAAATTTCTCATTAAGGTAAAATTATAAATTTAAGCTAAATCGTTACCCTATTTAGAAAGGGATCATTCTTTTTGAACGGATCAAAAAAATAGGTTGAGGAAATATGAAGTGGACAAGTTAGACACGAGAGAGGAAGAAGTAATGACAAGTGGCACATTGTAGCAAACCAGCAAGATTCGTTGTGGGTCCACACAAAGACCCGTTTGTCTCTCTCCCTTCCAACTTCTGGAGAATTCTAGAGAGAGAAATCTGAAAACTTTTGAAAAGATAGAAGAAAAAAGAAAAGCTGAAAGCTCAAAGCTACTAGCTTCCATTACTCTCCCTATAACACCCTCGTAATCTTCTAACCTTTTCCACTCTCTGCCACCAAAAATCCAAATAGTATCCTGTTTTTGCATTTTCTTATTATCAGCTGGGAAAATCTCAAATTTAGTGCTTATCGTCCAGAGATTTGATTCTTCTTTTGAAATTGAAAGAAAACATGGAGAATTACAGTACATTGAAGATGAAAAGGAAGGATTTTGAGTATGTTTATGATGATTTTAACGATTTCTCCCTTTCCTCTCCCGCCACAAAAATCCATCGCCTGGTAAAGTTTCATCCTCTTTTTTTCTTCATTTATTTGATTTTTCTCGCCAATTAGTTTGTTTTTCCTTGAAATAGGTAATATGTTGAATTAATGATGGGTTCAACTCAAAATTAATTAGTCGTTGTCCTGCTGGTTTTAGAATTTCAGAAGTATTGTAGTTGATATATTTGTTTCTATTTACTTCTGTTGAAATGATGGTGGGTTCTCTTTCACTTATTATGTAGTGGTATCTAGGATTTGTTAGTAGACTGTATTTGTAAAATAATTCTGGAAATATAAATGAATATAAACAGAAATGAACATAAACAGAAATGACATAAAACCAATTCGAGCCCACTGAATTCACAGTGTTTCCTTAAGAAATTTAATCCCCTCCTAGTACCCAATATTATGGATTATTTCCTCCCAGGATAGAACGAATTACACACTGGTGTAGTGGTACTACAAACCCCGGTGTTTCAGCGAACACAAAGTTCGATAGCAAATCACACTTACTTTTTGCTTTGTTTGATGCTAAAAGTATGCAGAAGAAGGAGAAGAAACTCAAAAAATCGTAGTGAAATTCTGAGCAGAATAGTGTTGTATTTATAGCCAAAGTTGGGCTGAAATCTGAAGAGATGCAACTCTTCAGAATGGCTGTTTATGCAAAACGCCCACAGCATAAATGCCATTACATAAATGGTCATTTACTCAACAATAAAAAGGGAAAATAAAGAGGGAAAATTGAAGAGGGTAGTTACTTTTCTGTTACCAAAATAGAAAAACGGATTGAATTATAATATTAATATTTAATATTAATATTCTGTTATTAAAACAAATATTTAATAATATTTCTGTTAATATTTTACTATTAACAAATAAATTTGGTCCAAAAAGTTAATCAATCAAGCCGAAGCCGAAGCCGAAGCCGAAGCCGAAGCCGAGCCGAGCGAGCGACGACGACGACGGCGCGAGGCTTGCCTTCTTCTCAACTCTTTAAGAGCTAGAAGAAGAGCAATTGCTTATATACCCATAAAAAATCTCTTCCTCTTCCAATATGGGACAATGCCCATTTGCCAAGGGGGGAAACTTAAAATTTCACTCAAAAATTTCATTTCCCTCCATTTTCCATTCACCCTCTTTTAAGTATTTAATATATTAATTAAATACATCCAAAACCCAACAATCCCCCACATGAATGGGGAATGGCTATATCACGGAAGTATGCATGAAAAACTGTGTGATTCGCAAGTAAGGATTAATTGCATCTGGATAAGTAGGTTTCCCTTTGAACTTTCCGTAGTGAACTTATGTCGGATATACTCGATCAATCGGTAGATTTGATATCTTTGAACCGTCGAACTTTAGTGTATACCTAGACAACCATAAGTCACACAACCAACCCTTAACCGTCTTTGGTTCTCATTGTTGTGTTCGTTTTAGCCATGAACACCGCCTGGTTTCATAAGTGCGTAGAGAACTGGCCTTACAATGTTCTCCTTGAAGCGGCTAACACTTCACACTTACATAGGTGATTCCTAAACGTGTCATCCCGTAGATACACTATTTGATATACCCCCGTATCAAATTTAGAAATCATTAAAAAGCCTTAATGCTTTATCCTTGGTACTGAACATTGTCTCATCACGAGAATGGACCAAAAGTTTAGTTGACAATGTTGAACCGTCATAAATGACTTTGTTTGATCTCCTTGAACCTAGATCTTGGGATCTCCAGTCTTCTAGGTAGAGTTACCGCCACTATGATTTGTTCTCGGCCACAATCCCATTCCCCTTGATGACTTCTCAACTACCTCTCTAGTTAGGCCTTTTGTAAGTGGATCCGACACATTATCACTTGACTTTACATAGTCAATCGTGATAATTCCTATAGAGAGTAATTGTCTAACGGTTTTATGTCTTCGTCGTATATGGCGAGACTTACCGTTATACATAACGCTCCCAGCCCTTCCAATTGCCGCTTGACTATCACAATGTATGCATATTGGTGCCAACGGTTTGGGCCAAAATGGAATATCTTCCAAGAAATTCCGGAGCCATTCAGCTTCTTCACCGGCTTTATCCAAGGCTATGAACTCAGCCTCCATTGTAGAGCAGGCAATACAAGTTTGTTTGGACGACTTCCAAGATACCGCTCCTCCACCAATAGTGAATACATATCCACTTGTGGACTTGGAATCAGTTGATCCGGTGATCCAATTTGCATCACAGTATCCCTCAATGACCGCAGGATATTTATTGTAGTGCAAAGCAAAGTCCTGGGTATGTACTAAATACCCCAAAACTCGTTTCATGGCCATCCAATGAGATTGGCCTGGATTGCTCGTATATCGACTCAATTTACTTATAGCACAAGCTATATCTGGTCGTGTACAATTCATGATGTACATTAAGCAACCCAACACACGAGCATAATCCAATTGTGATATGCTTTGGCATTTGTTCTTTGCTAATGCAAGATTCACATCAATTGGAGTCTTTGCAACTTTAAAGCCCAAGTGCTTGAATTTTTCAAGTACTGTCTTAATATAATGAGATTGTGACAATGCTAGACCTTGAGAAGTCTTATGGATCTTAATTCCCAGAATTAAATCAGCAACTCCCAAGTCTTTCATATCAAACTTGCTAGTTAGCATACGCTTAGTAGCATTTATGTTGGCAATGTCATTACTCATTATGAGCATATCATCCACATATAAGCAAACAATGACTATGTGATTTGGAATATTTTTAATGTACACACATTTATCACATTCATTTATCTTAAATCCATTTGACAACATTGTTTGGTCAAATTTAGCATGCCATTGTTTGAGTGCTTGTTTTAATCCGTAAAGGGACTTAACAAGTCTACAGACCTTCTTTTCTTTACCTGGAACCACAAACCCTTCAGGTTGTTCCATGTAAATTTCTTCCTCCAACTCTCCATTTAAGAAGGCCGTCTTAACATCCATTTGATGAATTTCAAGACCATAAACTGCAGCTAACGCTACTAACGTTCGTATGGATGTAATTCTTGTAACTGGAGAGTATGTATCAAAATAGTCAAGACCTTCTCGTTGTCTATACCCTTTGACCACAAGTCTTGCCTTATACTTGTCAATAGTGCCATCATCTTTCATTTTCCTCTTAAAGATCCATTTAGAACCCAACGGTTTATTTCCAGGAGGAAGATCAACAAATTCCCATGTATGGTTGTTCAATATGGATTCTATTTCACTATTGACCGCCTCTTTCCATAACAATGATTTCGAAGAAGACATAGCTTCTTTAAATGTTTGAGGCTCATTTTCCAATAAGAAAGTCACAAAATCTGGTCCAAAAGAAGTAGACGTTCTTTGACGTTTACTACGTCTTGGATCCTCCTGGTTAAGTGTACTTTCTTTTGTTTCTTCCCGAGGTCGTTTAGATCCTTCACCAATCGACTCACATTCCTTTTTATACGGATATATATTTTCAAAGAACTCAGCATTATCTGATTCTATAACCGTATTATTATGAATGTCGGGATTTTCTGATTTATGAACCAGAAATCGATATGCTTTACTATTAGTCGCATATCCTATGAAAACACAATCAACGGTTTTCGGTCCTATTTTTACCCTTTTGGGTTTAGGAACTTGCACTTTTGCCAAACACCCCCACACTTTAAAATAATTCAAGTTGGGCTTCCTTCCTTTCCATTTTTCATATGGAATGGATTGTGTTTTGCTATGGGGTACTCGATTTAGTATTCGGCTAGCCATAAGAATGGCTTCCCCCCACAAGTTCTGTGGCAAACCAGAACTTATCAATAATGCGTTCATCATCTCCTTTAATGAACGATTCTTTCTTTCTGCAATCCCATTGGATTGGGGCGTGTAAGGGGCCGTTGTTTGATGAATAATTCCATATTCTAAACATATTTGTTCAAAAGGAGATTCATATTCACCACCCGTATCACTTCTTATCATTTTGATTTTCTTATTAAGTTGCTTTCAACTTCATTTTTGTATTGCTTAAATGCGTCTATTGCTTCATCTTTACTATTAAGTAAGTAAACATAGCAATATCGAGTACTATCGTCAATAAAAGTTATGAAATATTTTTTTCCACTGCGAGATGGTATTTGACTTCATGTCACAAATATATGTGTGAATTAAGTCTAAAGGATTTGAATTCCTTTCAACCGACTTATAAGGATGTTTAACATACTTAGATTCCACATATACTTGACATTTTGATTTGTCACATTCAAACATGGGTAATACTTCCAAATTAATCATTTTCCATAAGGTTTTATAATTGACATGACCCAAACGTATATGCCATAATTCATTTGACTCAAGTAAGTAAGACGAAGCTGAAATTTTATTATTATTTTCAACAACCATTACATTCAGCTTGAAAAGGCCCTCGGTGAGGTAACCTTTTCCTACAAACATTTCATTCTTACTTATTACAACCTTATCGGAAACAAAAACACATTTAAAACCATTCTTAACAAGAAGTCCAGTAGAGACTAAATTCTTAATAATCTCGGGAACATGAAGGACATTGTTCAAAGTCACCACTTTGCCGGAAGTCATTTTGAGAAATATCTTCCCACATCCTTCAATCTTCGCCTTTGAAGCATTTCCCATAGAAATCGTCTCATCAGGTCCAACAGGAGCATAAGAAGCGAAAGCTTCTCTAACAGCACAAACATGGCGAGTGGCTCCAGAATCAATCCACCACTCTTTAGGATTGCCTACCAAGTTGCATTCGGAAAGCATGGGACATAAATCTTCAACATCATCATGCTTTTCAACCATGTTTGCTTGACCCTTCTTCTTGTCTTTCTTCGGAGCACGACACTCCGTAGATTTGTGTCCGGTTTTTCCACAGTTGTGGCAGTTTCCACTGAACCGCTTCTTGCTTGGGTTGTATTTCGGTCCAGAAGCCTTCTTCCTCTTTTTGTTCTCTTCAACGATATTTGCTCCCATTATTGTTGAGTTTCCACGGCCTCTCTTTTTAGCAGCTTTGTTGTCATCTTCGATTCTCAACCGAACAATGAGATCTTCAAGGGACATCTCCTTGCGTTTGTGTTTCAAGTAGTTTTTGAAGTTCTTCCACGAAGGAGGCAACTTCTCAATCATTGCTGCTACTTGAAATGCTTCATTGATAACAAGACCTTCAATGAAATTTCTATTAGTAAAAATACCAAGATTACTACTTTCAACATCAATATTAATTTGAGTTATACCTTCAGCAAGGAGATCGTGAATAATCACTTGCAATCCCTGGACTTGGGTAATAATAGACTTGCTTATCTACCTATTTTGTAGTCTAAAAACTTTGCAGCAACAAATTTTTTCAACCCGACATCTTCGGTTTTGTATTTCTTTTCAAGCGCAGTCCATAGTTCTTTGACGTTTCCACGCCGCTGTAGACGTTATACAAAGCATCTCCCAGCCCGCTTAAATATAATTCTTGCACAAAAATCTGAATGCTTCCACGCCTCATCACGAGAAAGCGTTTCAGTTTCTGGAGTTTCATCGGACAGCACAGGAACATCTTTCTTGATGAACTTCTGGAGACTTAGAGTAGTCAAATAGAAGAACATCTTTTGCTGCCAGCGCTTGAAATCAATCCCGGAAAATTTTCCGGGTTTCTCCGCCGATGCCAATGCTGCC
>NW_017676936.1:0-9908 GCF_001879085.1 Nicotiana attenuata
AAGCTGGACTTATGACCTTCTTTGTGAGAGAAATGAGTGAAAACAAAAATCCATCAACCTCGGGTTGTGTGTCATTACTCTAAAAAGTGAGGTTCGCTTAGGGAGAGTTGAGGATGTGTGAGTTTGGGTTCCACAAAGACCAAGGTATTTGAGAAAAGCGCCTTGATGAAATGAGTCAACCCTTGATGCTCTCGTGTCACATTCGATCCATAGTTCTTAAAAGATTAAAAATGCGTTAATGATGCATTCGTATTGAGGGCAATTGTTAGTCCAAATTGATGCGTGATGAGGTTTCCTTAGGATAAGCTGGAATTACTTGGATGTTTCCTTTTTAGGGGTGGGTCTTCTTTTATTTGCTTGAGGACAAGCAAAGGTTTAAGTTTGGGGGAGTTGATAACTATGATTTTTACACATTTTATGCCCATACTTACCTATGCTTTATGTATGAATTGTCATAACATAGACCCAGAATGCTTACAAAGTGCGCTTGATTGCAAGTTTGAGCGACAAGATGACGAAAGTCAAGAATCGGCTAGAAACGGAGTGAACCTGCTCAAGTGTCAAAAATCATTGAAGTAGGGACAGGAGGACCTAGCGCGGACCGCACTGATTTGCTGCGCGGCCGCGCTAGGAGATTCAGAAAGCACCCATTTCAGGAGTCTCCACGCGCGGTCAGCGCTCTTTTCTACGGTCAGCGCTGGAGTCCACGCGGTCCCGCTGCATTGTTGTGCGGTCCGCGCTCATTAGCCTGCGCGGCCGCGCTACCTCTTTGTACGGTCCGCGCCCCCAGCTTCAGAAGTGAATGATCGAAGGCCCAGACCTCTACGCGGCCGCGTTGTATTTCTGCGCGGTCCGCGCCAGCCCCGCAGGGGTATTTTTGTCCGATTTTTCTGGCGTAGTATAAATAGAATATTTTATTATTTCTAGGTTAAGTTTTAGACATCAGATAGCAGCAACACTCGTGAGACTCAAGTTTTAGCCTATTTTGGGCATTTTAATCTTGTTTTAACGTGGATTCGTGTAGATTAACTTCCTAGTTAATTATTATGTTGATTTTATCTACTTCTTCTTTAATTTCTGTTGCTATTATGGCTAGCTAAACCCATTAGCTAGGGTTGTGGCTCAACCCTAGTGTGGGTAATTAATGAGTGTGATTGTTTAATGCTTGAATGATGTTGGGTGTTTGATATTTGGGTTAATTTTATGTTTTAACTAGGATTTGGTGGTTGCAAACACTAAGTCTAGCTTAGTGAGTCTTGACTCTTCTTGAGAAAGAGTGTCTATGACTCCAAAGTTAACCCAACAAGGAATTGGGATGGACCCATGAGAATGGTAGTCCCAATTAACGGGTAAAACCTCGAGAGAGTAATTACCCAACTTGAACCATAAGTTGCTTGGCTTGTTAGCCTACCCAATTGGTCTCGAGAGAGTCAATTGGGCAAAATCACTCTTTCTACCGAGAGGTGTGAGAGTGAGTGCAATCGTGCAACGGTTATAGCATAAGCCCCATAATCATCATTCTCGTATTAGGCATCTCTACCCGTTAGTTGACCACCTAGGTAAATGCCACGACCCTAGTGCCTTTCTCTATCTTGCATACAACCTAGACTTAAAATCTTAGCATAATTTAGTTATAATTAGTAGTTGTTAATTTGTAGTCGGTAATCATAAAAACCCAAAAATGATAGAAGATCAATTAGAACAAACTCGCATTTCTAGGCTAAACAAATACCCAACTCCATTTCTAGCTCCCTGTGGAAATTGACCCTGATACCACTATTGGGTAAAAGTATTAGTGCCCACTCTTCCAAAGGTTGAGTCCGCTGCGACCTAATCATAATCCTGACTTTCTGGCAAGAAGAATTCCAGAATATATGCACCTTGTTCCTCATTCCTTGACTCTTCGATTGGTTCAGATGACTCTATTTCCATATCATCATCCAAACATAATGTGGAAAAATGCTTGGAGTGTGGACCAATGCGCTCAAACACATGAAATTCAGGACTCTCAACATCCTCAACATCATTGATACTAGAGTCAACAAAATTTATATCCTCAAAGTCCTTGGCTGGCTCTAGTCTCACTTCTTCAACATTGACATCCTCAAATTGTGGTTGACTAGGTTGTTGATGTTCTACTCTGACCTCCCCAATTAACACCTCAAATTCATGCTCTTCTTGGCTACTATCCTCAATATTGGCTTGTTGAGCATTAAAAGCTCCAACCACTTGACTCAATTGAGCCTCCAACTTGCGAATAGTTGCCTCTTGCCTTTCTATGTGCAATTGTTTCTCATTGTTTTGTTCTAGAAGGCACTTTAGCATATCTTTGATCTCCTTCAAGTCCGCATTCCCAGGTTCTTTGTTCCTATTAACTTCACAAGAAAAGGTAGAACCATCATAGTAAGGGGTTGGGGGAAAATAAGAAATATAAGCACAACCATGAAGGTGACCATTTTTACCACCACACACATCACACACATTCCACAAATAAGATTGAGTTGGTGCACATAACTCGCTCTTAGGAACGTTTTGAAAATTTTGCCACGGGTGGTTTCCTTCACAATATGTATGGAGATCAATAGTAGAATTATCTACACCTAAATTCCCATAATTCCAAGATGCCATGTTTCTCAAATCGATAGTTATAAAAAAAAAACAAAAAAAAAACAAAAGAAAACAAAATAAAAGTTCAAACTCGTAACCTAGCAATATATACAGCTACAACTACACTGTTAGTTCCCCGGCAACGGCGCCAAAATTTGATCACGCCCAACTCTAGTCCTAAAAAAGGATAATCGGTCGCTGCAAATATAATCCGGTCTAAAAGTCCGGAGTCGAATCCCACAGAGAACTAAGGTTTGCTGTAATTATTCAATATCGCAAAAAAGACAAGTTTGAACAATTTCTAAATTATAAAAATTGATATTTATATTTATAACTAATTAACCAACAAATACTATAAAACGGTAAAATTATCAACTAACGAGATAAAGGTTTGGAGACTAAATTAAGGAGGTCTAGAGTTATGATTTCCCCAATTGTTGATTTCATTAGTTGTATGTTTCTTATAGCTTTGACTTAGTTGCCTCTATCAATCATGAACTCTCCAACTATCATAAATATCTCTCAAGCAATTATGATAATTTACTAGACGCACTCTCTCAAGCTACGCTAGCTAGATTCACATTACAGTTCACTTAGATCGCACCTGAGGTATCGTTATCTCTAATCCAACCTCTAAACCCTCGGTTATGACTCTCGCCTATACTCCGGGAGTGATGTTGTTCAAACAACTACCTAAATATGCACTCTCTCTCAAGCAGATACATAATAAATAAGAACGGCTAATTGAGGATCCTTTCAATTAACCAAAATCAAAACGTAGTTGAACAAATAGAGATTAACAACTAACTCAAAACTATATTAATTTAACAACCAATTCATCCCCAAAAGGTTCCATCAAAACCCTAGAAAACGAATTAGCTTTTCATAAAAGTATGTGAAAACACAATACTCCAATTCATAACCAACAATAAAATAGGAAGAAGAAGGGGAAAAACTCGTAGTTAAATCTTCCTCCTTGCTCCTAGCGTGTTCTTGCCTCCAAGGGTGTTGTCTAATCCTAAAGTAGTGTCTCTCTTCAAAGTGGTGTTTTAGAATGTATTATATGACCTAGGGTTGATGAGGGGCGGAATTCTTCAATCCAACTTCGGATGGGAGAGCTGTAATCCGCGTCTGCCTTCGCGTCTAGACGCGGACTTTGACGCGGATCCGCGTTTGCCTTCGCGTCTAGACGCGGACTTTGACGCGGATCCAGCTTTTGAAATTCTTCCATTTCGCGAAGCGCTCCGTGCCTTTGCTTCGCTTCGTTGTTTTGTGCCTTAACTTTTCTCCTTTTTCGAGTCCGACTTCGTGCCACGCACGAGAATAGAGGAGCTCCCCTCCTTTAATTTCTTCTTGTTGTGTCGAATTGTCATCTTTTGATCATTTATCATCCAAACTCGTTCCTACACATAAGATACACATAATGAGTATATTTCACTTTGAAAATCATGTAATCTCCCGCGACGCACACAAGAATTAATATGCAAATATACTCAAAAATATGCACTTTTCATCATTTATCAACACCCCACTTTTATATTACATCTAATAGACTGTGTATAAGTTTAAAAAGAAAATCTGTAAAGTGAAAAAGTTTGATTTCTTTCTTTAACAAATATAGAGAAGAATTATTTGCAACTGCGATGATTTCTACCAAGGAAATTACACTTGAAATAAATATCGAACCGAATTTCGTAAGAAACGTATGATATATAGGAAGTAACAATTTGATGTGAATGTTGATAATGAAATCTCAAAATCTTTCGAAGGGTCTTTAGATTTGATTACTTTTATACATAATAGACAAAGCAATTTTTTCACTTCAAAATTGATTTGAACAATTCAAAGCATATGAAATATTTTTGGTTTTCTAGTTGGCAGTATAGACGTTGGAAATTTGAAAAAAATATTGCCTTAATCTTGAATGTTCTTTAAAGCATAATAATCAATTCGATATTGATGGTTTAAATTTTTTTTCTAAATTAAAAGGATTAAGGAAAATAGTACAATTAGAAGATAACGGTTTAATTGATACATCTAATCAAATAGAAAGATTTAACTCTTTTCAAATGCCTAAATTTCTTATGGAATAATGTTAATAACTCATGTCACAGTTGCTTCAGCGGAAAGAAGTTTTCAAAATTAAAAGTGAAAAAATCTTACCTAAGAACAACATTGTCACAAGAAAGGTTAAATTGATTAGCTATATTGTTAGTTGAGAAATACTTATTAGGAGTTACTGATTATAAGAAAATCATTAATAACTTTGTATCTAAGAAAAGCTAAAAAAATAGACTTCAAATAAATAATTAAAAAACAAAAAAGTTAAGGCCCCTTAAAAAGTTTGTCTTTAGGCCACAAAATTCGTCGGGTCGCCCCTGGATAGTGGTTATAAATTGGCAAGAAAGAGGTCATTATTTTGGTGTAACTCATGAAACCACTAATGCCATGATCTACCACTAATTACCCACTAAAGATTATATTTTGTAACCACTAACCCATGTTCTACTATTTTGTTATCCCACTATCTTATTACTTATTTCATGGAAGCCTATAAATAGAGGTGTTTCTCCTTGTGTTGTAGATGGAAAACATATGGTAGTGAGAATGTGTCACGACCCGGATTTCCCATCTTCGGGAATCGTGATGGCGCCTACTCGTGAAAGCTAGGCAAGCCGACAGTTACAATTTTACTACTATTATATGTGAGCACGTGATTTTTGCCACGCTTAAATTACTCCTATAGAATTCATTAAAATTAGAATTTTTCTTTTGGTATTTGAATTTTTAGGAATTAATTGCATGGTTTTTGTGTTTTGTTTGCATTTCGTGTGCATTTTTAGGTGTCATAAAATGAAAGAATTACAAAATAGCATACTTGCATTTAGGACCTAATTCTAGATTTTTAGATTAATTAAACATCGTTGAAAATAAGAAAAAAAACAAATAATAACAAAAATAATCCTTTTACATTTTTGTCTAATTTTCCTCTTAAAATTAGGATCTAGTTAATTTTAGGAAATTTAATTAGTCTCATTTTAGAATTAAATCAGGTTTTGGCTACTTTTAATTTTGCATTTAATAAAATCCAGAATTTAAATAAATAAAAAAAAAAAGAAAGAGAAGAAAACAAATGAAAAGAAATTAAAATAAGGAAGCAAAGGGCTGGCCAACATTGGGCCATTTTCGTGCAAACACCACAGCCCAAATGCCCAAAACCCCCCAAACCCATTTCAAAACTAGCCCAAATGCACCCTTTTACCCGGTCCAACCCTCTCCCATTAAATCGTTTTGGTCACGATTAGATCCTGGCCGTCGAGGATACTAGATCCAACGGTCAGGAACTAAGGTAAACTAAATATAAAACGGTCGTATTCCCTCACCCCCCCTCTCACTATCATCTCAAACCAACCCTAATATCACCACCACCTTCCGCCGCAAGCCGACGGCCGAAAATTGCCTCCGCCGGCGGCAATGTTCCAATGAACCCTAGAAATACACCCCTCACCCTCCTCTACTTAAATCCCCAAGCTATTACCCCAAGATCCAACTGAAAAGTTTCAAATCCTAGATCTAGGGTTTGCTATCAAAACTGTTTGAAGGTCACCAGTGTTAGAGTGGTTTTAAAATCGTGTTATGTGTTTGTTCTTGGCAAGAACAAACACATAACATCATTTGAGAACCAAACTCGATTTCAAGCTGTTTCAAATCCCAAAATCAGTGAGTTCCTGCTTGATTCGATTTTTTTTTAATTCTGTTCTGATTTTATTTGCCCTAGCGTTGGTCTTGATTTGTTTAATTGTCTGTTTTGTTGATCCTATTTTATGATTCCTGATTTTTTTCGTTTAATTGTTGTTTGAATCTATTCTATTAGGCTTGAATTTTTGTTTTATTTTTAGGGCGATCCTGTTAGTCAATCTTATTTAGCCATGGCTTGATTTTCTTTATTATTTCAGTGTCTGGTTTAGATCCTTATTGTTGCTGTTAGTGTAATGGTTTGAAGGCCAATGATTGTAGTTCATCTTTTGATTAGGCTGAATTTCAGGATTGGTTAATTTGTCTAATTAGTTAATCTTAGGGTTGATTTTAGCCTTAGTTGGTTAATCATAGTTAATAATATTTGGTTATAGCTGAAAGTTCCTAGTTGGTTAACCATGGTCATTTGACCAAGTTCAAGAGGGGTTTGGGTTAGTTTAGTATATGATAGTAAATTCAGTTTGAATAAAGGGCTAATATAGGTATTTTACCTAAGAAATCTGTTAGTAACTGAAACTAGAACACCCTAGGCTCTTCTAGAAGAGGGTTTTAAGTTAAAACTTTAGAACTTAGTGCAGTAACTTGAGCAACAAGCCAAAAGTTTAGGGACTAATGTATAAAAACTGCAAATAAAAGAGGGGGAAAATGGGTAATGAAATCTAGAAGCTTCCTTCCCCATTTCTGCCTATAAAAGGCAGTCCCTTTGCCTTCTTCTCAAGTTTCACAACCTGAAAAAAAATTCTCAAAAGTTTCAGCATCTAAATTTCCCCTCCAAAAAGTTTTCTGCAAGTTTTTAGCAACTGAAATTTGAATTTCGAAAATTCAGAAACCAAAATCTGCATTTTAGATTTAGAAAAGTTCATGTTAGATTACAGCCCTTCAAAAAACCAAAATACAACACAAAAAAAAATAACTCCAAAAAAAACACTGTTCTATTGAGATTTTTGGTTTAATTTCAAGTTGTAATGGTTGCTTTGCATCTTCTAGTTTAAGATCTGATTGCTGAAGTTTTCTGAGTGTTCCTGGGTTCAATTTCGAGTTATTTTTGGGTGTATTCAAGCTATTTTTGGGTGATTTATTGTCACGACCCTAGTTCACCAACCGTGAACATGTCATGACGGCACCTGGTCCCCAAGACCAGGTAAGCCTATTATTGGGGAAACATAATAATCGCGGAAAAATAGAGAAAATCAAATTAAATATCTAAAGGAAACAGTACTGAATGCCGCTCGGCTTGTACAACTCGATAACACAAATCTAAGACAATTCCCAAAACCTGGAAACTCACGGGCAACACAAGCTTCAAAAGTATATAGTATGGCTCCAAAACTCCAGAATATCTAACAACCGAAAGAGAGAAAACTAAGTACTAAAGATAGAGTAAGAGGGGGACTCGTCGGATACCGTCCTGTAGCCCTTTCCTCAACTGTCCAGTGGATCTCCTGGGATACCGTCCCGTAGTCCAACTCACGTACCAATACCAGAGGATCTCCCAGGATACCGTCCCATAGTCGAATCATCAATGTGCAGGGGGATCTACCGGGATACCGTCCCGTAGTCCCAAAGTAAAAGTACAGGGGGATCTCCCGGGAATTCGAACCCGTAGACCAAAGTAAACAAACAAGGGGGAGCCACCGGAATCCCACATCCGTAGTCCCAATGTAAATGCACAATCACAGCCAGAAACAAACTAAGGAATAAGATACTAAAGACAAACACAGATAGAACTAGCCTAGCATGCCTCACGTAGTGCAGTCAAAATAATTTAAGCAAGTAGGCAGTCAAATCAGCTAAACATGCTTTTCCTAATCTAGCATAAGTCATAACTCCAAGTAGACCAAAGCAAATAAGGATAAGAACTAAGTTTCCATAGCTTAAGTAAAAAATGGGATTTCATCAATCGGCTCAAGTACGCTCTCGTCACCTCACGCACAAGGCACTCAAATATCAAGTAAAATCCTAAGGGGAAAGGTCCCCCACACAAGGTTAGACAAGCCACTTACCTCGAACCGGCTCAATATCACTAGAAACCGCGCCTTTGCCACGAGTATCCGACTCCAAATGGCCCAAATCTATTCAATTCAATTACACATCGTAAATAATATTGCAAACAACTGATTCCACTATTAAATTTAAAGCTAGGGCGCGAAAATAGGTAAAATGACCAAAATGCCCCTCCAGCCAACGTCTCGGAATCGAATAATTTTCACGTTTTCAGAACCCTCGTACTCTCACGAGTCCAACCATATAAAAATCTCCCAAATCGGAGGTCAAATGCCCCCTCAAAACCCAATAGTTTGGTCTATGAACTTTCACCCAATTTTCATTCAAAATCCGAAATTTAAAGATGAAATCGTGATTAGATTAGTGGGTATTAAGCATAAAAGAGTAGAGAATCGTTACCCAATCGTTGGCCTTGAAAACCCCTCGAAATTTCTCCCAAATCTGAGCTCTCTAGCTTGAGTTTTGTTAAAAATGGCTAAAACCCTCGTTTGAAATGTTTATAACTGTTCAAGAGTTTAAAGCATCACGAACGCGGAGGGTTACTCGCGTTCGCGAAGAAGAAATTATTAGCTGGCCAAAAATGTCGCGAAGGGAGGAATGCGAAAACGAAGGCCTGGGGTCTCAACCTATGCGAACGCGATGCAAGGGAACGCGAACGCGTTGAAGGAAAAATGGAAGGGCCAGAAATTGCCCTATGCGAGCGCGAAGTTGCACATGCGAACGCGATGGGGAAGGTGCTGATGCTATGCGAACGCGGTGTCTGGTACGCGAACACGTATAAGGAAATTGGCTCCCTCCAGGATTACACTACGCGAACGCGGTGGAGAGGCCGCAAACGCGATGAAGGGATAGGCTACTACTACGCGAACGCGATGGTTTCTTCGCGAACGCAAAGAAGAAATCTGGACCTGCAACTGCTGAGAGTTTTCTGCAATTTTTCAAACACTAAAATTCCCCGTTGGGCATCCGAAACACACCCGAGGCCCCCGGGACCTCAACCAAACCTACGGACATATTCCATAACATCATTCAAACTTGTTCCAATCCTTAAACCACCTAAAACAACGCCGGAAACACGAATTAATCAAAGATTCAAGCCTAAGAACTTCAAATTCTAACAAAACACACTTTCGATCAAAAACCTAACCAAACCTCGCCCGAATGACCTGAAATTTTTCACACACATCCCAAATGACATGACGGAGCTACTGCAACTTCCGGAATTCAAATCCGACCCTCGGATCAAAAATTCACTATCGGACCAGAAACTTCAAAAATTCAAACTTCGGCATTTCAAGCCTAAATGAGCTACGAACCTCCAAAACACATTCCGAACACGCTCCCAACCCCGAAATCACCTAACGGAGCTAACGGAACCATTGGATTTCCATTCCGAGGTCGTCTTCACACTGTTCCGATTACAGACCATTTTTCAACTCCTAAGCTCTCATTTAGGGACTAAGTGTCCCGAAACACTCCGAATCCTAACACCGAACGTCCCGGCAAACCAAAATAGCAGAAATGAACTTAGGTGAAGCAGT